>NC_135306.1:207506120-207659905 GCF_048772815.1 Callospermophilus lateralis
CCTTCCCCAGGGAGGCAAAGCGAGGTCGTGCAGCGTGGACACTGGTCCGAGGGAACTGGAGCCAATGGCCACAGCAGCGCGGCTGGCCCTCGGCAGGCACCTGCCACTGTTCCTGAGTGGACTGCGTCTTCTCCCGTCCTCTCTTCTCTGGCTAAGGTCCCTTGCTCCTCAGCCAGGCCCCGTCTGGTTTCTGGCTGGTTCCTGCACTGGTGGGCTCCTCCTGGCCCAGCTCTCTGGACAGGACTGGACTGAGGTGGGGACAGTCCCCAGGTGCTAGGGCTTCCTGTCTCCGACCCAGGAACTGTGTGGCCTTCAAGCACTGGTCTTGAGTCGTCCTGTGCTGGTCAGCACCGTCTCTACTGTCCATCCAGCCCTAAGCTCCAAGCGTCCACTGGTGGGGGGGGTGGGCACTGCCCGGGGGTTGCCAGGCCATCAGCAGAGCTGGACAGACGCCATCTCCACCTGGAGGAAGGTCCTGCAGCCGGGGCGCACGGAGCCTTCACTGACTCTAGGGCAGCGTTCTGAAGGCCCCAAGAGGCCACACGGCTGGCCTGCAGCCCTCAGGCTGTCTCACAGGGGACGGCCCTCGTCTCTCCAGCCTGGGCCGGCTGTCTCCAGGGCGCTGCGGGTCCTGGTGGGCAGACGGGCACTGCAGGGGGTGGAGGAGCTGCGGGACCCAGGACAGGGGAGGTGCCCCTGCGGGTGGCACCGGGTGTGTCGTGGTGGGGCCCTTCCTGGGGAAGGGGACAGTGCTGAGGCCCTGGTGCGGTGGCCAGGAGGTGGGTGTGGAGGGCCTCAGGCCTGGGTGTTCCGTGATGCCATGTGACCTGTGCCCAGGGCCACTCCACGTCCCAGCATCCATCGCCCCGACTTATCCTGGAAATAATAGGAAACCTCACCTGCAGCCCACTGCCCCTCTGTCACCCTCCGATACTCGGCTCCCCTGCTGGCCAGGCCTGTGAGACACGACTTCAAGGCCACAGAAGAGCGGCCTCCCTGTCCCTTCACTGGTTCAGCAGGGGCTGTCCATGCCACTTGGTAGGAGGGACGTGGCCTCAGATCATGGCTTGGCTTCTCCTTTGGCTTTTGTCCCCTGCGTACCACCCTTGGTGACTCTGGGTCTACCCCAGGGCTGGCCGTGGCTCAGGGGCCGAGGGCTTGCCCGGCACACGAGAGACCCCGGGTTCCGTCCCCAGACCACGAGAACGAGAAACAAACCCAGCAGACAAACCGAGCCCACCCCCCCCGCCCCGGTCATGCTCACGGTTCTCGGGTATCTCCTCTTTATGACAACGCTCTGCTCGGGCCTCCACCTCACACCGTCACCCGGGCACCAGGGCCCTCCCAGTGGCTCTGCCCCCCTGCAGCCTTGGTGTCACCACTGTCCCTCAGGGTGCAGGGGCTGGGCTGGGCTGGGCTGTGCAGGAGGCTTCTCCTGGCGAGGCCTGGACACCTCGTTCGCACCACACCCTGCAGCGTGACGCTCTGGCGTGGCCCTGGCAGAGAGCGGGGCGGCCTTGAATCACCGTCCTGCCCTTGCTGTGCCCCTCTGTTCTCAGCAATGGGCAGGGGTGAAATGCAAGCTGCCCCCACGGGTGCCGGAGACAGGCCTGGAGCTATGGTAGCACGGGGTCAGGGCAGGCCACCAGAGGAAACTGTACGGTGGCAGCGGGAGTCTGGAGTCCCCTGGAGAGTGGCACTCTGCTGAGCACTTTGCTGTCACCCTGGGGACTCCCTTCCCCTCACACGTTGCCCCTCCACTCTCCTGTCCCAGGGTTTCTGTTCTCATGTGGTTGGAGCACATCCTTTAGTGGCTCCTCGGGAACCTGGGGCCAGTGGGCAGTTTCTTTCTGAGACCTTGCGAGTCTGAAGCCGTCTTGACCCCACCTGGATCCTTGCTGGACGGTGGAGCTGGCCGCACGATTTAGGTCAGGAGGTGATGTTCCAGGGGAAGGCCCTGCCTGTCCTTGGCTCATGTCCAGTGTGGCCGAGCGCACAGAAGCCTGCTGTATGCGGTCCGGGTTTTCTCTCTGGAAGTTCGTGGACTCTTCTCTTTGTCCCAGCGCGGTGCCCAAGACTAGCCCATCTTTCTCTGCCGTGCTGGGTACCTTGGGCCTGTTCAGTCTGGAAGCTTCCGTGCAGGGGACTTCGCCATGTGTTTCGCGGATGGGTTCCTCCCTCCCACACGGGTAGTTCTGGGGTCGGGGGTGGGATCTGCACCTGGACTGGTCTTGTTCCTCATCGTCCTCTCGTTCTTGCCCTCCTGCCCTCCTCCTCTTCCTTCCTTCCTTCCTCTCTCCCTCCCACCCACTCTTCTCCGTTTTTCCTTTTACTTTATGGAATATTTTGAACGTCATTTCACGACTTTTGAGTTTTTTTGCCTTGGTTGTGGCTTTCATTTTTAGATTCAGGAGGTTGTGTAAAACCCTTGATGTTCCTTTTTGATAGCCCCCTGTTCTTGTTCTTGTTCTTGATGACAGCGTGTCGCTACAGCCCTTTCCTCCTGAGACGTCTCTGTCCTTCCAGTGTCTTGCCTGGTTGCCTTGGTCTCCACGTTCCCTGTTAGAGGCTGTTTGCAGCCGTCTGGCCGTCCTTGGCCATCAGCCCCTGGCTGCCCAGAGCACTAGGGAGCTCCCTGAACGCTCAAGGTGGGCGCATGACCACTGTACCCCGCCTTGTAGAGCGATCCAGGGCGTTTCTGGGATCCCTGGTGGCCACATCCTCCAGAGCTTCCTCAGACTCTCCTCTCAGTTGAATCAGGGCTGGTAGGAGGTTCTGCCTCCCACCTGGAGGGGTCTGGCTGCTGGTGTCCTGGGGCTGAGCGGGGACGGCCGCAGGATGCACAGGGTCACTTAACGCAATTTTAATTTTTGCAAGGCCCCCCCTGGGGCATCACCTGGCTGGAAACCTCTGCTTCACCTTTTCTAGAAAATCAGCTCCTGCCCTTCCAAGGAGGGGAGCGGATCTCCAGGACGGGTGTTGGGAAGGGGGCGGTGCACCAGTGCTCTCCATGGCAGTTGGCCACCAAGGCTCAGAGAGGTCAGGTGGCACTGCTGCGGGAGTGAGACCCCTCCTGTCCCCACCCGGGGGCTCCCTGTTCCCCTTCCTCTCACAGCCTCCGCCCTCCTCACAATCCCTCCTGTGCCAGCATCTGGGAGGGGACGGTGGACCCGTCCACCCGGAGCCCGTGATACCCCCACCCTTCCGCTCGTCACCGGGTGCCGTGGGGACAGCTCAGCGGCCACACCCCCAGGAGACCTTCCTAGGCAGGCTGCCTGCAGGTTCGTGGAGCAGGAAGGTGGGATTCGAAGGCGATGCCCTGGATCCCGAGGTCTGGTGCTCAGAAGGGACTCTTGGCCTCCCCTTGGACCCCCACCGCCTCCCGGCCACTCGATGCCCACCCTCAGCGTCCTCCAGCGTCTGTCTGAGCTGCTGCCTCCCACCCTCCAACGTCCCGCGTCCTTACTATGGCGTCCACCTGAGGCCACTGGACTCCTGGCCAGGGCTCCTCTGCCACAGTGGAGAGACCTTTGCTCGTAATGTATTTCAAAGTGGACGGTGGCTCACACATGACCCAGCCTCAACTCATCCATCCACGCGACGCTCAGATGGGAGACCAGTTATAGAACTTTCTAGAAGCCTCCATTCTGCGGCTGTCCCGGGCCCCTTGCCTTTTGCTCTGGTCTGTGAACTGCCTGTGGACTGGAGCCAAGTCTCCTTGGCTGTTCAAGGCCTGGCATGTTAGGGTCTGTGAGCAAGTCAGGACGGCGCCTGGCATTTTGCCAGGGGGAGTGGTTTGTGAAGTGACGCCAGCGAGCCATTAAGTGTGGAGATTTCTGATTGGCTGACTGCTGTATCTAGTTTATGTGAATTAGATAAGCTGTGTGGAATGTATATACACCCCTCCTGTCCTACAGTAAACGGCTCCCACTCCTGCTGTATCAATCTACACAAGTTGCTCGTCACCCCCCGGCCATTTTGTCCAGCCAGCCGGGCTGCGCACTGGTACAGCCCAAGAGGCCCAGAGGGGGAAGGAGTGACAGAGAGGAGCAGGGAGAATAGGGAGGAGGGGAGGAGGGAGGAGGGGGGAGGGGAGAAGGGAGGAGGGAGGAGGGAAGGAGGGAGGAGGAAGGAGGGAGGAGGGGAGGAGGGAGGAGGGAGGAGGGGAGGAGGGAGGAGGAAGGAGGGGAGGAGGGAGGAGGGAGGAGGGAGGAGGGAGGAAAGGAGGGGAGGAGGGAGGGAAGGAGGGGAGGGAGAGAGGAGGGGAGGAGGGCAGGGAGGAAGGAGAAGAGAGAGGGAAGGAGGTGAGGGAGGGAGGAGGGGAGGAGGGAAGGAAGGAGGGAGGGGAAGAAGAGGAAGGAGGAGGAAGAAGAAGGAGGAGGGAGAGGGAGGGTGAGGGAGGTGCTGCCTGCCATGAGCTGTGGGCAGCCTCCCGGCCTTCGCAGCCTCCGCTGCCTCCGCCCCGTGCTCACAGGCACCGACCCCTGGGAGCGCTGGGCACCTCTGTGAAAGCAGAGCCACCCTCTGTGCCACCCTCTGTTGTGGCCCCTTCTCCCAACACTGGCCTTCGCCTCCCTGTGGAAACCCAAGACCCAGACGGGGACCGGGGCTGGCAGGTGTCTGTGCAAGTGCCGTCCATCCTGGCCCATGAGTCCTCAGACAGTGGACGGCCTACACTGGGAGTCCCACTGGGTCCCTCACAGTCACCACCCCGTGCTGTGCGAGGTTGTGGGGCGTCCTGCAGGCTCCAGGAGGCCCCATGGGACGCTGCCTACTCTTCCTCATGGACAGGGAGACGCTGCCCAGCTAAGGGGCCCTGGCCCTGGTGAGGAGGCCCTAATTCTGCAGCCTGCTCGTGAGACATGCGACCTTGGGCAAAGCCTGCTGCCCAGAGGCCCAGGGCGGGCAGCGACCAAGGAAGCTCCTCTCCTGGCCCAGCAGAGCCACCTTCTTGTCCCTGCGTCCATCCTGGTCTCCAGAGAAGCAGGACCAATGGACACTGATCCTGCGTGGCTGTTGACAGGGGCTTAGAGGCAGGTGGGGGTGGACGGATGGACCAAGCGCTTTAGCCCAGGGAGCTGGCCTGTGCTGCCCTGGCTTCTGAGAAGTCCCCTGCAGGCCACCTGTGGGCAGGAGACCCCGAGCCATGCTGGTGTGGCTCGGGCCAAGTCCCCAGGCCCTAGGACCAGAGAAGAGGGGTGGTGACCCCACCCAGGGCTGAAGCCTGAGAACCCGGGAGGCCAGTGAGTAAGTCCTGCAGCCCCTCGGCTGGACCGTGCTGACCAAGGGCAGGAGGAGTGTCGCTCTCCCTGGGAAAGCAGAGAGCCTGCTCCCTCCTGTTCTCTCCAGGCTGGATGGTGGAGCTGCCCACGTGGAGGACAGCTCTTCCAGCCTCTTCTGGAAACATCTCAGACACATCGAGGAAGTGCTCTACCAGTCCCCGAGGGTCCCCCAAGTCCCACTGACACGGAGCTGCCTCAGGCCGGGCGGAGGGGGAGGCCTGCCCTGGGGCTGCAGCCAGGTCAGCATCTCCACTGGACGTCCAGTCCAGGTCTCGCTCATGTTCTGGAGGTGGCCTGGGTGCCATGGGCAGTCCACCCCAGGGGTGAAGGTTTCCGCGGGGGCAGGTCTCCTGGTGGCCTCGCCGTGTCCTAGAGCAGGCGATGGCTGTGTCCACGGGAAGAACGGGAACGTCACAGGGAAAACGCCTTCCTGGCTCCCTGGAAAACCGTCACCAGTACTGGGACCAGCTGGTGTCACGTGCCTGCTGCTGGGACCCAGCAGAGGGACAGGCCTCAGTCCCGTGTGTTATCCCCGACAGAGACAGGCCACCCAAGCCTGGTCACTAGGACAGGTGGACAGGCCCACATCAGGGAATGACCCCAGACACCTCCCGGGCCCTTCAGAGCTCTGTGTCCACGAGGACAAAGAAAGGACAGGGTCCCGGGGGTCAGGAAGCCCGAGGGCAGGGT
This sequence comes from Callospermophilus lateralis, assembly GCF_048772815.1. Lineage (NCBI taxonomy): Eukaryota > Metazoa > Chordata > Mammalia > Rodentia > Sciuridae > Callospermophilus > Callospermophilus lateralis. Next base: position 207,512,093 of record NC_135306.1, read on the forward strand.
CGTGACCGCGGCTCCCTAGGCGGTCCATCCTAGTATGAACGGACGCCCTGGTGGTCACTATGGGTGGGTGGGGTGTGGCCAGAGCGGGTGGGTCACTGGGGGCTAATCTGGAAGGACGCAGCTTCCCTGTGGACCCTCCTGCCCCTGCTCTTCTACCCCACCCTCTGCCGTGACGCTCCCTTCACCTGGGCCCAGGGAGGGGGCCCGGCTGACCCGGGACTGGCCTCCACGGGGAGCCCTGAAGGTTCCCTCAGGCGGGTCAGGCGGGTCGGTCACGGTGATGACAGCCGGATGACACAGCCCCCCACAAGCCGGGTCCCTTCCTGCCACCCTGTAGGTGCAGTCTTCTTCCTCTTCTCCGTGGCGGTCCTGCCAAGTCCACCTGTGACCCTCCCCTGTGGCCCCAGAGCTTTCCTGTGAAGGTCACAGCCGCGGCACAGTCGGACTTTGGTGGGCTCCTTGCAGAGCCACAGTTTGGGCCCTTCCCGTTTCCCCCTGAACCTCCATCATGGACAGCCCAGTCCTGGGAGCCGCTGGAGAGCAGCCGGAGCTCTGGGCTCCTTGGTTAGAGGCCGCAGACTCCCCGTCGGCCGGCAGCACCCTCCACCCGGGATGCCCGCCCCACCCGGGCCCGCTCCTCCTTCACTGTGGGCCCGTGTCCCCTGCGGCCCTGAAGAGCAGGGTGGGAGGCCTTGGCAGGCATCACAGGGCCCAGGGGCAGCCGGCAGGACTGCGCTACCAGCAGCTCGTCCCCTGCCACTGGGAGGTGGGGGCCACATGGCATCATCGGCTGTGTCTGGTGGCCCTTCAATCTTGGTTAGCGCGCGGATGGGTCACCTTGGCCTTGGTGCGGGATCATCTGCCCCTGCGCTGGCCGCCCTGTTGTCTCCCTCTCAGGACTCCCGGGCCTTCCCGTGGCTCCCCGAACAGTGAGCAGGGCTTGCTGAGAAACGGGCCTTCCCAGCCTGCGCCCGGCGCTCGTCCATTTCCTGGCCTAATTCAATGAGCAGGGCCTTATCTGCGGCGGCTCTGGACCAAGCGGACGCGCTCTCCCGATCGCTGCGGCGCCAGATGCATTTTGCTCCTTTGATGTTTTCTGATGGTTTCCAGAGCTGCCTCTGCCATGCGCGTCTCCTGGGCTACGGAGGCCCCTGTCACTGGTTCTTGGTCTCCAGGGTGGCCGGAGCCTCAGGACGCGGCCTGGCACTGTCCCTCGGAGGGCGGATACGGGACGGCCACCACCTCTCGCCTTCCCGGGATTCGCACTGCGAGCCGGTTCTGCGGAGGTGGCACGGGCCTCTGCCTCTGAGTTGCGCCTGGATGTGTCGGATGGATTATCCATGAAAAAAGCCCTCGCTGCTCGCAGCCCTCCTGACCCAGAGGGACGCGCCAGCCAGGCCGCAGCTTTGGGGGCAGGGGCCAGGTGAACACAGACCTTTATTGTGGCCTTGGTTGTGAAGCATCACGGTCACCACACAGCAACCGCAGGCAGGCCCAGCGTGGAGAGGGAGGGGACAGGGCCTCCCGGAAGAACCAGGGCCGGAGGCCCGGGTGCAGGGCAGAGCCGGCCGCTCTGTAGGGCCACGTGGAGGAAGTCCTGCCCAGAGTCAGGCTTGACTTCTGTTCTTGTCTCAGTTTCTTGCTCGAGGAAGAATCTGTGACTTTTACATTGCCATCGAACAAAGAGGACGTTGGCCTGAGCTTAGCAGTGGACAGGGCTGATAAAAAGTGCTTTCCACGGGTCACTCCTGTTTCCAACCATTTCGTGGGGGTGGGGAAGGGTTGCTGCTGGGAAATGCGGGGCCTGGGTCCCGCTGCGCTCGGCCCCAGGCCCTCTGAGCTGGCTGCGGAGGGGGCCTCTCTCCGGCTCTCGGCTGGGAGGTGCGTCCTTCTCTCCCTCTCTCCGTCCTTCCTCCACGCTGCCCGTGTGGGAGAGGGACGTCTGAACGGCAGTGGGTCAACTGCCGTCTTCTCTCCGAGGTCCCTGGCTGGGGAGGGGACCTGGAGAGCCTGACCGGGCATTGACAGGGCCCAGGCAGGGAGGGGGCCGGGAGGGCGTGCTGTGGGGACGGCTGAGCTGCTGCTGGCCCCAGGGGCAGGCGGCTCCTGGTGATTTGGTTCTTAGTCCGGCCAGAGTGGAGGTTCCCGCTCAGGAATACACAGATGGCCACCACTGGGCCGCTGCCCCACATCTCCACGGAGCATCAGAGTGCCCGCCGCTCGCCCAGGAAGAAAGCCCAGGCCCCGGAGCGGAAGATGGAAACGTATGGCGTTTGCCCCTCGGAGAGTCGAGGATCAGGCGGAGGCGGAGGGAGTCGGGCCGCGGTGCTGGAGGACGGGGTGGCCAACCGCCGGCCATCACAGCTTGCTTTCTCCTCGATGGGAACGGGGTGGGGGGGGACGTAGGAGAGCTCTCGACCCACGTGCCTGGGTCCTGGTGCGCGGGCCGAGCCCGGGTCACCGGGAGGACGTGCCTCTGAGCTGCTCTTGCCTGCGCCTCGGTTTTACTTTGGTTCTGTGTATTTTGGGGAATTATTCCCGATTCCAGAGTCAGCGACCTTGTCAAGGAGCACCCTCGGAACATACCAGAACCCTCTTCTCGAATCATCACAGAAACTAGGACTCGGAGCCAGGTCTGGAGGGAGACCCCCTGCTCAGCCTCAGACAGACCCCACGGACCTTCTGCACTGAGGACGGATCGTCTTTCTGTCTATTCTCTTCACAGAAAAAAGACGATGAAACTGTTTTCAGGGTAAACGGTGACCAGCGGGTCGACCCAGGGCAGGGGACCGGGTGCTGGAGTGGGCGGGCGGCTCCCCGTCGTGGGCTTTCTGACGTGGATGTGTGACTTCTCCCTTGACAGCACCCCTGTGGGTGTGTGGCTTGGAATTTGCCATTCTGTTCTTTCTCGAATGGCCCCTGTCCAGTTGCTCAAGCTGCAGGCTGTGCAGCCCCAGGTGCGGGCTCCTCCGTGTGCCCACCCGCGGCCCCAGCTTTCCTGGAGTGGGGAGCAGATTCCACCCATCACCCTCATCCACCCACACTGCCGGCGTCACCCTCCCGGGTCAGGACCCTGTCCTCTTAACCTCTGCACCCACCAAACACAGGTCCGTCCCTCCTGGACCCATTCCCAGACTCTGGCATCACATTTCACAGTCCCCTCCCACCTGCGTCACCTTCACAGCTGGCCAGGCCTGATGGACAGCTCTCAGGAGGACGGCTGGGCAGGACAGAGAGCTGACTTGCCCGCTTCGCAGCCACACTGGGGTTCAGATGCTGAGGCTCTGGGGCCACTGATCTCCCCTGGTGTCACAAAGCGGCCCTGCCCTGTATTTCTTCTCCCCCGTGCGCCTCCTGTTGGACCTCACCTCAGTCTCTTGGCTGTGACAGCCCATGTTACAGACGAGGACAGTGAGGCCCAGAGTGGACAAGCAATTCTCTCCCAGTTTATGGGCAGTGAGTGTTGGGTTTGAATTCAGCCCTTTTGGTCCTTTCTGAGTGACTTTGGCACCCCCAGGGAAGCCCTTCCCGCCAGGCTTTTCGTGTGGAATATTCCAGAATGTTGTTTCTTGGGCAGACCAGCCGTCGCTGAGCGGCTAACCAGCGCCCCCCCCCCTTTCCTGGGGTCTATTTGATGAGCCACTGATTACGGAGGACCCAGCAGCCCTTATCTCCACCTGGTAGATCCATTAGGACGCGCAGCCCCTCTGCAGCCCCTCAGAAGGGGTGACGTAACCTGCCTTTGGTAATGTTCCTGAGGACCCCATGATAAGGAGAGTGGCCCCGTCCGCGTGGCCGGGCGCCCTTCCCTGACAGCGGCGGGAATTAGCAGCCAATCTCTCCATTTATCAAAGCCCTGGGGCGCAGGCATCGCGGGCGGCCGGGTGGCCGTCTCGGCGTCCCCCTTCCTGCAGCGGGGGCTGGGGGCTGGGCCCGGGCAGCAGCCCACAGGGAGCCAGGGCCAGTTCGGGACCTGTGAGGCCCTGGAGTGCCGTGGTGGGCTGGCACCGCCTGGGAGGGGCGGACTCGAGTTCTGCCTGGCACGGGCAGCCGCCAGGGACCTGGGCACCCACAGCAGGCTCCCCTCCCCCTGCTCCCCTCCCCACCCAAGGCCCGCGCCCTCCCGTGACAGCAACCTGTTCTGACCGTCCCTCTGATGGAGCATGCCACCCCCAAGGCAAGGTCAAAAAGGCTACTCGTGTCCCTGGCCCTTCCGTCCTGGCCCTCATCCTCCACCTTGTGAGGAACCCAGGCCTCGCGGGCTCTGGTCAGCGGACCCAGCAGGGAGCCTAGGGACAGCAGCCATCCAGCAGACACGGAGGTGAGCTGGCCTCTCGCCAGTCCTGCTGTGGCCTCTGAGCCACCCATGGCAGAAATGGTGTGTCCCCAGTGCCCCCGGCACCTCTGACCCCTGAGGCCAGGGAGAGGATAGGCGAGGACCGCACCTCGAGTCCCTGTTCCGGGCGGCACTGGAACAGACGGGAATCCACGGACGTCAGGGACTGTCTGGGGGGCTTCCTCTTTGTCCACAGCTGGCATTCCTGGTGAAGGGACATCCCGAGTCCCGGGCCTGGCCCCTCCTGGTCCCTCACCTGCTCCCCCGGGAGCAGGACAGACTTGACTCAGGTACAAGAATCGACTGGAGTCGAGCATTTTTGGTAACAGACCTCCTGAGGTTGCTCATCTTTTTCCTTGAACGTTGTGGAGCTCGGCGGGGAACCGGGGCCTCTGCTAAACCCAGGCCCAGGTCTGCGGGGGCTGCCCCTGCCCCTGAGAACCCTGCCGTCGGGGAACGGGTCCTGGCAGAACAGTTGGGGAGGAGCTAGAGATGAGACGGCCCCGGGTCACTGGCCCTCGTGAGGAGAGGAGGGACGCGGGAGGACACCATGTGAAGACAGAGGCGGACAGACCCAGGGGCCACCTGGGGCCACCGTGAGTGGGAGAGGCAGGAAGGACCTTCCTGGGGGTCCCTCTCCAGAGGGAGCGTGGTCCTGCCCACACCTCCCTTTAAAACATGCGGCCCCCAGATCAGAGAGAGGGTGAACTTGGGTTGTGGCTACTCGTTACAGCAGCCGCGGGAGACAGACGCTGCCTGAACCTCCTCCCGCTGAGAAGGCAGGCGGACGTTCCGGTGTGTTCTGGACAGAAGCCACAGTTGGCGGGGGGTGTCACCAACACAGAGATGGGCATGTGGTGGGAGGGCAGAGGCCCCCAGCTGTCAAGATCACCAGCTCAGGGGTTGGAAGAGGAAGTGGAGGGACGGGGATGGGACAGAAGGGCTGGGCGAGCGCCTTGGCGGAGCCGACTTTGTCCCAACCGCTGGCTTTCTCTCTGGCTTTCCTGCCTCCCTGGGGGACACCGGGTCTTCCTCCCACCTTGGGTGAGACTGTCGACAGGCAGCAGCGGCCGCAGGGCCTATCAGCTCTGGAGCCTGCTGCCTGGCCTGAATCCTGGCGCCCTCCCTCCTCACTTGGGTGACCCTGGGCCGCGTGACCCTGGGCTGCGTGACCTCCGGGCCTGAGTTCCCCTCTGTAAGAGGAGCTGGCAGCTCAGGGGGCTAGGAGTTAACCTGAGCCCTTTGAGCCATGATGGCACTCGTGTAGGTCTGGTGGCACTGCCTAGATGCTGGGGGACCCCTTGCCTCTTGTGCCCCCGGCCTCCCTGGCCAGCGCCGGCTGGTTGCTGCGGGGCTGGGGCTGGGGCTGGTGAATGGAGGTGGGTGTCCAAGCTTGGACTGGGGGCGGTTGGGAGCCAGAGTCGGGAGAGGCCCGCGCGACCCAAACTCCGTGGGGACTTGATCCAAGACCCCAAGGCCAGCTCTGAAGCCCCACCCTGGACAGGTCGAAGGAAGAAGGGCAGGGACAGAGGCCCCAGAGGCAGTCCCGGGGGCTGGCAGTGCCTGCAGCTGGAGGCTGCCCCAGAGCCGGCCCGGGAGAGGTCTTCCCAGGAGGTCAGTCTCTGGAAGTCAGAGGCCCCCTGGGAGGTGACCATCTTCCTGGCCAGTGCTGGGGCAGGCAGGGGTGTGGGGCCATTTGCATGAGAAGTCAAGCATGTGCCTGGCCTCTGTTGGAGGTCCCCAGAAACCTGCCTTCATGCGGGGACCGTGTGGTTGTCTGCCTCGTTCGGGGACCGTGTGGTTGGCTGGTGGTGCGAGGACCGTGTGGTTGGCTGCGTGGTGCGGGGACTGTGTGGTTGGCTGCGTGGTGCGGGGACCGTGTGGTTGGCTGCGTGGTGCAGGGACCGTGTGGTTGGCTGGTGGTGTGGGGACCGTGTGGTTGGCTGGTGGTGCGGGGACCGTGTGGTTGGCTGGTGGTGTGGGGACTGTGTGGTTGTCTGCCTCATGCGGGGACCGTGTGGTTGGCTGGTGATGCGGGGACCGTGTGGTTGGCTGCGTGGTGCGGGGACCGCGTGGTTGGCTGGTGGTGCGGGGACCGCGTGGTTGGCTGCGTGGTGCGGGGACCGCGTGGTTGGCTGGTGGTGCGGGGACCGCGTGGTTGGCTGGTGGTGCGGGGACCGTGTGGTTGGCTGGTGGTGCGGGGACCGTGTGGTTGGCTGGTGGTGCACCAGTGTAGACCAAAACAACTCAATTCAATTTGTCATAGAAAACTTCATTGAATGGAGCCCTTTTACAGAAAACACAATAATAATAAAAAAAAAAAAAAAAAAGACAAAAGCTGGCTGGAGTTGGGTCGTGCAGAGTTGCTGCCTGTGGACACTGCCCTGGCCAGGGCTGGGCTCTCGGTGAGTCCCCCGACAAGCCAGGGGACACTGGAGGGTGGGGTCTTGCTGAGCCGCAGTCTCCTCTGCAGACAGAGGGGCCACTGGGTGGGGAGGGAGGAAGGGAGACATCAGGGCGGCCCCAAGGCCTGCTGGGGAGGGTGGCTGACTGTGCGGAGCCAATGGCCCTTGGTGACCTCGGCCAGTTGATTTGTCACCACTGGAACTGGCCCCTGTGACTGTCCCTGTGTTGAGGATTCTTGGGTTCGGCTGGGCTGGAGGTGGCCAACTGGCTGGGCGTCACCTTCCCTCTGGGGCTCAGCTGGCCACATGGCGGTGTCCTGGGTCTCCCAGACCCTGCTCAGGAGCGTCTCAGGGCTTGGAAGTGGGCAGCCCTGGATGTCGGCCCTGGCCCCCTCCCCCCCCCCTCCGAGCCTCCATCCTCCCGTCTGTAGGACGGGGATGTGCACAGCAGGCCTGCCGCAGGCTGTCGAGAGATCGGGGACACAGGGCGCAGGGCAAGGGCCCAGCAGCGGCCGCCCCTCAGCGAAGGGCAGGGGTGAAGGCCCCGCGGGGAGCCAGGTGGGGCCGCTGGTGGTGAGGCCTGAGGTGCTGGGGCTTTGTGGGGGGGGAGGTGAGGAGGGCCTGGACGGCCGGGGCTGCTCTCCGGGATGTGGACGGTCAGGGTGCAGATCTGAAACTTCAAACTGTGGCAGGGAAAAGCTGCCGGTGGGACCCAAGGGACTGGGGAAACAGAGAGCCAGTGACTCAGCTGACCGTGCACAGGGCTTCAGTGGCCAGCTGGGAGAGTGGGCACGCAGTTTCCCAGCTTGCTGCTGGTCCCCCGGGTGCCGTTGGGCCCTCCCAGCGCTCCTGCCCTGGGAGTGTGGCCTTGGCAGCGCAGTCCCAGGCTGAGAGTGGACGGTGCCCTTGGCCTTGAGCGGGGTGACATTTTCGAGTTGTCTTTAATTTGCCTTGAAATCAGGCACAGATCCTTTGCAAAACAGGAAGCCGTCTCTCTGGCCTGACATGAAGTAGCGCTGCCCTCACCTTGAATCAGAGTGAGACGTGTCTCAGAGGAGTGGCTACTGGAATAGCCCGTGGGTCAGCCCGGCCAGCTCGGCCTTTGATAGAGTGTCTGATAAGAGACCCTGGCCTATAAATACCCAGACCCGCTCCCGTGGGTGCCGCGGACAGCAGGCGGGAGGGAGGCTGGCCTGGCCGCTTCTCCTGACCTCGGGTACTCTTCCTGTGCTTCGGGGAGGAGAAAAGGCCCATCTGGAATTCAGATCGCAGGCTGAGAGCCACTTCCAGGTGGCAGCCCCAGCTTGAAGAGTCCCCTCTGCCCAGCAGCCCAGCTCTGGTGGCCAGGCGTTCAGATATGGGAGCCGTTGGGGGCCGCCCACCCTGCTGAGGCTCCCGGAGGTGGCAGGAGGCGCCTGCGTCCATCTGCTCGCTGCTCCCCTTCTGGACACTGGCCCCCCTTGCTCCGCACGCGTGTGCGAGAGTCCTAGGCCCGGGTTGTGGGCACGTGGGCTCCACGCCTCCCTGCCGCTCTCCTGGGCTCCCCGTGGACGGCAGCCAGGGGCGGGTGGCCAGCGAGGGCCTGGGGCTGGCTTTCCCGGGTTCAGAGCCGTCCCCTCCTGCCAGCTCCAGCCCCTGGTCCACTGGCTGGCTCCCCTGAACCTGTTTGCCATCTGTGCCACCTGGTCGCCAAGTCCTGGAGAGGCCAGTCCCAGGTGTCCCCAGAGTGCTCTGCACCGTGGATTGCTGGGCTCTTGTGTCCTTCTGAGTGCTCGGCAGACCCAGCACTGCCCGAGGCCACTGTGGCTCTGTGCCACTGTTGGTCTTGGGCCAGGTGTCTCTGGGATGGAGGGGTGCACTGCCCCAGTCCCTTCCCGTCATCGTCCCCCCTCCCCTCAACCCCAGGTAGCCACGGAGTGACCCTCACCTGAAGCCCTGGGAGGTGGCAGGTGAACTCTCCCCCTGGGGTGCTTCTGTCCCTCCCGTCCCCGGTGCGTCCCCTCCCTGTGAGCAGGCAGTGGTGGCAGTGCCACCTCTCCCCACTCAGAGGCCCCCACCCACCAATGGGCGTTTAATTGGAGGGAGAAGCTGGCCGGCTGCCCAGAAACCCTGACGAGAGACAGAGGGCCCTCTCGTAACTGGCCACCACCCGGAGCGGTGCCTGCAGGGCCCCAAGCTCCAGTGGGCCCTGGGTGGAGGTGGAGTCTGACCACTTTGGATAGATGGACATGAGGCAGCTCAGAGGACGAGGCTCAGTTCAGCTCAGTTCGGGTCTCCAGCTGCTGGCCAAGGTCCCCTCCCCGACACCCTCCCCTGAACTCTGCATCCGCAGCCTCCCGAGGGACTTGCTGGAATCACCCCAATTCTGTGGTCCGGCTGGGAGATTCCTGAGCGGGTGTGAACGAGCGGATGGTGGATGGTGAGCAGAAGGAGGAGTGGACGTCCATGGGGACACTCCTCCTGGAGCCCCACAGCTCTGTCTGCCAAGCCGCGGGGCCTCTCACTTCAGAGCTATAATCAGGCCCATGAGTGCTGGAGCCAGATCTCAGAACGTGGGGACAGGGTCAAGTGTGTGCTAGAGAGACTGAGGACAAGAGAAGGACCAGGTGCAGGGGGCAGTCGGAGGTCAGTGGTCAGCAGGCCCAGCCCTGAGCCCAGGTGGGCAGGCGACACTGCTTTGCACTGAGGCCACAGGAGCTGGAATCTCCCCATGGGGTGTGTGGCCACAGGAAGTCACACAACTTGGGCATGTGGCAGGACTAGCTCTGGCCCATCTCTTCCTCTGTTCCAGGAGTGGACATGGCTACTACCTCAGGTGCCTTGAGGTGGGATGCAGCACGAGGGCAGAGGGTGGCCCACACTCCTCAGAGGGGCTGGTCTGTCAACCTGGGGCTGGTCTGGAACCACACCCCAGTTCTGCTCTTTACCAGCGGCGACTTAGGCAGTCCCTAAACCCTTGGGCTTAATGTCTTCATCTGGGGGTAGGACAGTGGAGTTCCTGATTATAGGCCTGAGGGTGCGTAGGTCAAGTCCATGTAGAGCACCTGGAACAGGGTCTGCTCGGTACTGACTGGGAGTGGACAGTTCTGCGATTATCATGGTGGTGTAGTGACGATGGTGATGGTGATGATGGCAATGATGGTGAAGGTGGTGATGGTGGTGGTGATGATGGTGATGGTGATGGTGAAGGTGGTGATGGTGGTGGTGGTGATGGTGATGGTGATGGTGGTGATGATGGTGATGGTGAAGGTGGTGATGGTGATGGTGATGGTGATGGTGATGGTGGTGGTGGTGATGGTGATGGTGAAGGTGGTGATGGTGATGGTGATGGTGGTGATGATGGTGATGGTGATGGTGGTGGTGGTGATGGTGGTGGTGATGGTGGTGGTGATGGTGATGGTGGTGATGGTGATGGTGGTGATGGTGATGGTGATGGTGATGGTGGTGGTGGTGATGATGGTGATGGTGGTGGTGGTGATGGTGGTGGTGGTGATGGTGATGGTGATGGTGAAGGTGAAGGTGGTGATGGTGGTGGTGATGATGGTGATGGTGGTGGTGGTGGTGGTGATGGTGATGGTGATGGTGATGGTGGTGATGATGGTGATGGTGGTGGTGATGGTGGTGATGGTGATGGTGGTGATGATGGTGATGGTGATGGTGGTGGTGGTGGTGATGGTGATGGTGAAGGTGGTGATGGTGATGGTGGTGATGATGGTGATGCTGATGCTGGTGATGGTGATGGTGATGGTGATGGTGGTGATGGTGGTGATGATGGTGATGGTGGTGATGGTAGTGATGATGGTGATGATGGTGATGGTGATGGTGGTGGTGGTGGTGATGGTGATGGTGATGGTGGTGATGGTGATGCTGATGCTGGTGATGGTGATGGTGATGGTGGTGATGGTGATGGTGGTGGTGGTGATGGTGATGGTGATGGTGGTGATGGTGATGGTGATGGTAGTGATGGTGGTGATGGAGATGGTGATGGTGATGATGATAGTGATGATGGTGGTGATGATGATGGTGATGGTGATGATGGTGATGATGATGATGATGATGGTGATGGTGATGGTGATGATAATGGTGGTGGTGGTGGTGGTGATAATGACAGTAGTGGTGGTAGAGATGAAAATGAGGAACTGATTACTTGTTATGCCAAAATTTGTCGGAGGCATGACAATACCACAGTGAATAAGACAAATGTCCCTGTTCCCCTAGGAATTGGCCCTAAGGAAGACACTTGCTGGTGAATAAGCAAATTGATTGATGTATAAACAGAGGGAGGATTTAGGGTCATGTGATGGGTTGGGGCACCTGGGCTGGCCCCCTGGGGAAGATGGTGTTTGGAAGCAGTGGGAGGAAGTCACCATCGTGAGGGGCGGGATTAATGAGCCGTCCTCCCTCTGTCCCCTCCGGCTGGGTTCCTGAATCCATGTCACTCTTCATGGCCTGCTGGGTTGTCAATCTTGGACTAGTTGTGCCCTTTCTAGAACTCAGTGGTCCCATCTGTGAAGTGTGTGTGGGGAGTGGGCCAGAGGCCCCTTGATCCCTCTGTCTCTGAGACTCCAAGCATCTCTGGGGACCTCGATGGGCCACAGAGTCGCCAACAATAAACAGCTTGAGGGGCCCCCCTGGGTCGGGGCCTCCCTGGGTCGGGGCCTCCCTGGGTCGGGGCCTCCCTGAGTTGGGGCCTCGGGAGGTTGACAGTCACCTCACAGTGGGCCTCTGTGGCCTCTGTGGCTTACCTGGGACGGAGCTGGCTCCAGGAGCAATTTCCCCTGGATCAAAGGGTCTTTGGAACCCACCGCAGGTCATTTGCCATGACGTCTTCTGTTTAAGCAGCGGCTACAGGCGGAGGGTGAGCTGAGGCCGTGTCTGGGAGGAGGGGCTGGCGACCCCAGCCCTGGCCCCAGCTCTGGGAAGGCCCAGCTCGGGGGAGCAGGCATATGGAACCCATTTGGGACATTCTTTCTGCATAAGCCCCTTTTTCCAGGTGAGACGCATGCGGTATTGACTGTGCGGATGAAGCTGCCCCCCTGCTAGCTGGCTGCGCTTTATGGGCCTTAATTAAACACATGGCTTTCCTGGCCGGGAAATCGGACACTTGGAGCAGAGGTGGTGTGTGGGCCTAGGGGAGGCCATCATAACCCCCGTCCTCCCGGGCCTCACAGACCCTCCGAGTGCTTGGAAAATGTGCGCCTGTCGGAGGGCTCTGATTGCCAGCATCAGGCCCAAGGCAAGTGGTGGTCAGGTCCCAGGTGGCCGGTGGGGAGGCCCCGGAGACCAGAGCTTTCAAGCTTCATAAGCCTCGGAGCTCTGCTTTCATCGCCCATCTCATGTGGACGCCTGATAGAAACCAGATGAGACTGCTCAGGCGGGCGGCGGAGGCTGTGGGCCAGGGGTACACAGGTGGCTATCTGCTCACCCTGGGCATAGCCTAGCACTAGCAGCAAGGTGGTAATGAGGCCAGTGACTGCCGCCCGGGGCAGGGGAGGTGTTTAGGCCATGCCTGGCTCTGTCTAATGGTGATGGTGGTGGTGATGGTGATGGTGATGGTGATGGTGGTGATGATGATGGTAATGGTGGTGGTGATAGTGATGGTGGTGGTGGTGGTGGTAGTGATGGTGATGGTGGTGGTGATGGTGATGGTGATGGTGGCGGTGATGGTGATGGTGGTGGTGGTGATGGTGATGGTGATGGTGGTGGTGGTGGTGATGGTGATGGTGGTGGTGACGGTGATAGTGATGGTGATGGTGATGGTGGTGGTGATGGTGATGGTGATGGTGGTGGTGGTGGTGATGGTGATGGTGGTGGTGGTGGTGATGGTGATGGTGGTGGTGGTGGTGATGGTGATGGTGGTGGTGATGGTGATGATGATGATGGTGGTGGTGATGATGGTGGTGGTGATGGTGATGATGATGATGATGGTGGTGGAGATGGTAGTGATGATGATGATGATGGTGATGATGGTGGTGATGGTGATGATGGTGATGGTGGTGGTGGTGATGGTGATGATGATGATGGTGGTGGTGATGATGGTGGTGGTGATGGTGATGATGATGATAATGGTGGTGGAGATGATAGTGATGATGATGATGATGCTAGTGATGATGGTGATCAGCAACAGTCACAAAACCAAGTAGGTTAGGTGCGTGGCCACTGCCATCTTATCTTTAGGGGAACCCAGCTGAGAAAGCAGCCTGGCCTGCCCACGGTCACCCATGGGCATCGAGGGAGGGTTGGCAGTTGAGACCCTGAAGCCTGAGGGCGGGGCCACCTTGCTGGACCTCTTAGTTGGCAGCTGCTGATGGTGCCCAGGGGTGTGGTCCCTGGCCCCTCCCTGTGTGGTGGTCTCTGTGGCTCAGCCCTTCCCATGCCTGAGCCCCTGGGAGGACAGGGGTCCTCTTCCTGCAGAAGGTCCTCTGCCACCCGGGAGGGCATGATGTGCTCTTGGTCCCAGGGTACCAGCGAATGTGTCCCTGGGGCCCCGGGCTTCTTGAGGGATCGGGATTGGACAAGGAAAGCCTCTGTGTTTGGGTTTGCTTCTGTAATGCTTTGGGTTTCTGCTGGTTTCACGGGTAAAGAGAGAGACGGATCTATTGGTCAGAAAGTGTGTGTGCTGGGGGGCTATTCCTTGATGCGACTGCTCCCAGTGGTGGCCCAGGACCCCCGGCCGAGCCAGGGACGCTCCTCATCAAGTGGACGGAGGACTCCTTCTCACATGAGTCTGTCCTCCCCAGGTGTACACTTGGGCTGACTTGGACAAATGTGAGAAGCCACAAAGCCTTGACCATCATGACGGTGCAGAGTCTCCACCATCCCCAGCAGGTCCCTCCGGCCTCTCCCCTGCCTGTCCCCGAGTCTCCTCCCCACACCTGCCTCTCAAGAATGCCGTGGCCCTGGAGCCACGTGGCCGGGCAGCCTTCTGAGCTGGTGTCACTTTGGGTTATGTCCTCAAGGTCCAGCTGAATTGACAGCAACTTGGTTGGCAGACCAGATGGCCCCAGGGAAGACGGGGACCCGGTGGCAGCTGAGCTTGCCCACAGAGGTAGGGAGGCAGGCCCTGTAGCCCCCGCCTGCCTCAGTTTCCCCATTAACTTGGGGGTAACAACTGATAAGTCTTCATGGGGTTGACGGGAGACAATGACCCGTGATCCTGGCTGCAGGTGACAGACACCTGGTCAGAGGGGATCCAGCAAGCCTCTGGAGGAAGATGGCTCTGGGGACAGTAATCAAGTGCTCCGTGGCTTCAGGGATCCGGTCAGGTCCTCGGTTCCAAGGTGGCAGCAGCCTCTTCCTGCGTCCCCTCCCTGCAGGACAGACATGAGGTGGGAGGGGCACGTCCCTGTGTTGCGCTCTCTCTCCCGGGAGCAGCCCCCAACGTGGAGTCCCCCCAGGGTCTCACTGGTCAGGGCTGTGCCCACACCCAGGTCCAACCAGTCTCTGACCAGCCCCAGGGAATCGCCACCCAAGGACGAAGAGGAAGCCGCCTCTGCGCTGGGCCGCGAAGCCGCCGAGCAGACGTGACGGGGGCTCTCCTGGCCAGGAAGGGAGAGGGGCTGTGGCGGCGGCCAGCAGAGCGCATCAGGCTGATGGTGAAGGGGGCGCTCTGTGCACAGAGGACCTGGGCAGGAGTCAGGGACACAGGCCGCCACGGGGACCAGCCGGCTACGGTGGCTTGTCCTGCAGCTGAGGCTTGTCTTTGGATGTCCCTCCAAAGAGGAGCACAAAGGGGCAATCTGTGACCTTGGCATGCTGTCCCCCCACCCCCGCCTCGCTTCCCTCCCTCCCTCCCTCTATCGTCCCTCCATCCTTCCTTCCGTCCCTCCACTCTCCTTTCTCTCCATCCTTCTTCCAGTAATGATGGCCCTGTCTCTGGTGGGCCCTCTGCTTGCTCCTTGATGTAGGTTGGGGACCGGGTCCTGTACCTCTGCAGGGACCTGTAGGTCAGGGTGTGGTGTGGCCTCCCTCGGGCTCTGCCTGTAACCAGCACCTGGCCCTGCAGACCCCAGCGGCCTCTTAGTTCCTAAGATTGAAGAGTAAGATCTCCCCTCCCTTCAGCCCCGGGAAGATCCTGCCTTCGTCAGTCACTTTGTACCCTCCCTGCTGGGTCTAATTGGGGTTCCCACCGTCGGGTGTGACATCCAGGCAGAACCCGCCTGTGTCTGGGCTCCGTTCCTCAGGTCCGCGCAGATGCTGGGGCCTCTGGTGCCGGGAGAGGTCAGCGGGTGACTGTGTCCAAGAGCCTGGAGCCTTGGCCTGACGTCCCGCTGCTGTCACTGTGACCAGCCGGCCCAGGGCTCCTCTCCTGGTTAGCGACCTTGGCATTTTGTCTTTCTGCAGTGGAACTTTTGAGACTGACAAGGAAACTGCTCTGCTCTTCCTCTTGCCCAGGTGCCCCTCAGCCCCGAGGAGCCAGCAGGAGCAGGGAAGTGTCCAGGGGCGACTGGGAGAGGCCGGAGAGAGCAGCCAGGACGAGGCGTCACGCCACGTGGAACTAAGCGGATGTCCCTGTCCGGACAGGTTCGGCCTGTCGAATGCCTGGTCTAAGCCGGGACACCACCGGCAGGAGCCACGGGGGGCTCGGGGACGTGGATTTGGGCTTCTAGGTTTTAAGAAGAAAGCCCTGGCCACGAAGGACAGGCCGCCACCAGCCCGGGCCTCCTGGGTGCAGGGTTGCCGCCCTTCCTGGAGGACACGGGAGGCGGCCTGGCAGATTGCTTCAGGACAATGGGCCGTTCCTGTCGGGTGGGGGCCTCCCGGCCTGAACAATAGGCCTGGCCGGCCCCTCTCCTGCTGCCCACCGCCTGAGACAGATGCCCAGAAGCCCCCAGGAGCGCCCTGGAGGTGACCTTGGGGGCCGCCCTCTCACTTTGTGGAGGGGCCCGGGGGTGGGGGGTGGGAGGCGGACAATGGGGCCTCGTGCCAGGCGCGGGCTTGCACGGCCGCTCCCCGGGGGCTGGCAGGTGGTGCTGGGGTCTCGGGCGCGGGGCCTTCCCTGGGGTGCCCGGCCAGGAGGCCGGGCGCTGGTCAGCACGTGGCAGGAGAGGCTTGCTGCTGGGGCCCTCTGGCTGTCCTCTGGGGGACCCGAGGTACTGAGGCTGTGGCTCCAGTTTGTCCCGACAGCCTGTCCCCCAGGTGTGCCTACAAGTGTCATTCAGAAAGTGCAGTTGAGGCCCCTGGCCTCCAGTGACGTGGCACTCTGTCAGGTTCACAGCCAGACGCCCTTGGAGAGGCCGGACTCCAGGAGCACGTTCTCTCTCGAGCCGGGACCCCGTGTCTTTGGAGGGAGGCCAGCTTGGGAGACGAGGGCCAGGCCGCAGTATCCTTTCTCCCGGGTGCACCCGGGCGCTCACCGTGTGGCACAAGTGTGTGTGCGTGCCCCTGTGCACGTACGTGTGTGTTGCGGCCTGGGTGTGCGTGCATGTGCCCGTGGGGAGTTTTGCCAACGTTCACTCTCCCTTCGTGACCACCGGCTGGCAAGAGGATCCTCACCCCAGGACAGATGAGGAGGACGGCCTCCTCCAGCTCCGGAGGCCCTAGGGGACCCGCCAGCCTTCTCTGCCTGTGCTCCCCAACCCCGTTCCTCTGCCCGCCGGCCGCCTCTGGACAGTCCCCTGGATATGGCCACAGGTTCTGCAGTCTGGAGTGGTCCATGTTTTAAGGGCACTGGCTGAAGCCGATGCCCGAGCCCAGCTCCTGCCTGGCTCTCAGTGCCACCCTCCTGAGGGTCTGCGGGGGCAGCCTCTGGGGGCTCACACGCAGACCTGGCGGGCATGCATCTGCTGAGGGCTGGGGACCCACCTGTGGGGGCACCAGCTGCTGAGCTGCGGTTCCCCCCTCCGTACAGCAGGCGGGACCAGGGAAGCCGGGGCCAGGTGCCCGTGACGGCACCCCGTGGCGCTCCCACCGGGATGCGCAGGAGTGGCCTGTCAGGTCTGAGCCGCAGCCGCCACTCCAGAACAACCAGGGGTCCCCCACGGCCACTGCCACTCGGCATTCTTCCCCGAGGCCAGCACAGGCTGGGTCCTGCAGTGGCCGGGGGCTGCGGCCGGCCCCTCCCCCGCTGTGCCAGGATGGGTGCCCGGGAGGGCATCTGGCTGGTGGAGGGTTATCCCTGGTGGTTTGGGGCCAGCCCGTGGGACCCCTGTGGCTCTGGCCTCCCACACAGTCCCTGGTCCTTGTCCAAGGCTCAGGGTTCACCACGGCCAGGAGTCGTGAGCGTAGCCCTGTGTCCAGGGCGGCTCCCTCCTGGACTCTAAGCACAGCTCACCCCCAGGGTGGACGTTTGTCTTCAGGGTGCTGCTTGGTCACCAAGGGCTGTGGCCCCTGCCACCTGCTCCCACCACCTGGTGTTTTGAGGATGACCACATGGGTGTGAGCTGCGGTGGAACAAGTCACCACCCCAGGCCATGCACATGGTCACTTTGAGGTCCCTGTGGTTTGGAATCACAGGAAAATGGAATTTTAAAGCTGTGCGGGACGTGGGGACACACGCCTGTAGTTCCAGAGGCTCTGGAGGCCGAGGCAGGAGGACTGCAAGTTCAAGAGTAGCCTCAGCAACTTAGTGAGGTCCGCCTCAAAATAAAAAGGGCTGGGGACGCAGCTCAGCGGTCAGGCACCTCTGGGTTCACTATCTGGTACCAAATAAGTAAATAAATAGATAAATAAATAAACAAACAAAGCTGTGTTATTAGAAGTGGCCCCTGCCCCCCGGGCACAGGCGCTGGCAGGAGGCCCCTGGGTGGCTGCTGGTGACTTTTCTAGGGACGCATTCCCTGCTCATCCAGAATCACAGGGTCCTTCTGGGCGGGCAGCGAGGTGGCACTCGGCCATCGTAGAGCTGGTGAGACGTCCGACGGCTGGACGGCTCCAGGGCCGCAGTCCTCCCCGGGGAGCCTGGGCAGGGTGTTTCAGAACCATCGGCCTCAGTCTGAGTCCTGGTCCCCTGGGTCCCTCAGGTCTAGGTGGGAGGACGGTGCTGGGGAGGGGCCTGGACTCACGGCTGCCCGGGCTGCCTCGGGGAGCTCCGTCCTGCCAGGGTGAGGTTGGTGGCCCCCAGGGGCAGGCCCTGAGGGCGCTGGGAGGGCCAGGGACATGAGGAGTCTGCTGCGGGCAGTGTGGGAGGGGGAAGGGCTCCCCTGGCCGAGGACCCGAGGCCCATCTGGGCCACCGACAGGGACGGGGGTGGCCCGGCTCCCGGGCAGCCTCAGGGTGCTGGGCCTCCCTCTCCTGGTGACAGCAGCAGGGGACCTGCTCCACGTGAGCCTGCGGCTGGAGGTGGGGCTGCGTGACCAGCAGAAGGACTGGCCCCGTGACAGCGTCCATCGAACCCCCAGGGAGCTGGGAGCTGCCGAGCGGCCGTCGGTCTCAGAGCCCAACCCTGGCGTGATGGCCGCAGCCTGGCCTCCCCGAGCCTGGTCTTGTCTGGACAAGGGGGGCTGCCGGAGCCTCCCAGGGAGCCCTGCTAGGAGCAGAGTAGTTCAGGGGTGTGGGTGGGGGCACTGCCAGTGCCAGGGACGGTGCTGAGGACGGGGGACGGTGCTGAGGACGGGGACGGTGCTGAGGACGAGGGACGGTGCTGTGGACGGGGGACGGTGCTGAGGACGGGGGAGTGCTGTGGACGGGGGACGGTGCTTCTGGAGGAGTCTGTCTTGAGGAGGACCCCCGGTTGCTGCCGGGCTGCTGGCTCTTTCCGCCGCTGGCTCTTGGGCTGGGGAGCTGTGGGGAGTGAGGACCGTGGGCAGGGTGTCCGCGGGGGACATGTGCCCCCCCTCTCCATCCTCCAAGCCTGGTGCCTCCTGAGAATGAAGGCCACTGTGATGGGGACCGTGAGAGCCGTGGCCAGCGGTGTCCCCGCCAAGCACAGACCCGAGGCACAGAGAGGTGCTGCCCCTGCTCAGGGTCACCAGGCCAACTGCCCGGGCACCTCCTGCTTCTCTCTAGCAGGTGCCTGTCCGCCGACCTCACCCGGCCCACTTCAGCCTCGTCCCTAGCTGGGCCTGAGGGAGGAGCTGGGAGGGGTGACCAGACCGAAGCCCGGCTGGGCGAGACTGTGGGCCGCGCCAGGCCAGCGCCAGCCAGCCGGCTCGGGGGAGTGGGCCCACTTGGCGGCCGCCTGGGCTCTGCGAGACGTTTGCCCCCTCCTGCCCCGTCCGGCTGTGACAAGGGGGGCTTTCAGTAGACATGACAGGGCTGGTGGGGGTCCCTGGCCCCTGTCCACATCTCCACACTTGACTTGCTCAGCGTTCACTGGCCCGAAATAATGTCCCCGGTGCAAGACGGCGGACGGGACGTTCGGAGTGGCCGGTTCGCTTTGGTCCCCCTCCTTTTTAATGCATTAAACATGCATTACTGGGTTTCCACCCGTCCTCTGACAGCTGTGGAAAAATAAAGAAGATTCAGTTTGAACTTAAAAAGCTTAATTTATGTCCCGCACCTTTGTCTGCCAGGTCCTTTTCCTCGTCCGGGGGACAGGCCCCAGGGAGGCAGACAGAGCCCGGCCACACCACGTGGCCCCGGGTGCCCGGGCCTTAATAGGGCGCCCAGTGGCCAGGGCCGAGCGAGTTTTCAGATGGAAATGGGCCGAGACAATGTGATCATCTGTCCCGCAATCTGCTTGGAGGGAAGAAAGGCGGCGGGGCAGCCTGCGCGGGGGAGGTCCACTCACAGATGTCGCGGCCCACGTGCAGCCCTTCCTAATTCAGCTGCCCAGCACAAGTGTCCTGTGACACATGTTGAGGGCGGGCCCCCTGGCTCACGCGCCCCCCGGGGCCTCCCTCCCCCCTTTCTTGGGCCGCCGTCTTTGACGGGGTGCTTCCTCCCCGGAGAAGGGCGCTGCCCTCGGCCCCGGGGCCAGGCGGGAGGGAGAGGGAGGGCAGCTTCCCTCGGCCGCGGCCACCCCACGCCCGGCCTTCACGCCCCCGTTGGCCCACCTTCCTTGTGGACAGAGGCTCGGCCCCTTCTGGAACCCTGGGCTTCCAGGGACCTTGCAGCCCTTGAGTTTGCGGCCCTGGATCATGTAATGAGCACATACTAGGCACCAGCTGTATGCCAGAAACAGGTGGATCAGCCATCGCTGCCTGTTCCTCGGGTGTCACAGGTGTGAGGGGGGAGCAGAGGGTCAGACGGTAAGTGCCGGCCAGGTTAGGGCTCATCCTGCACTTCCTGGCTGTGCCATGGTCACCGCTGAGGCAGTGGCATGGCTGTGATGCTCACCCTACACACAGGGAACAGAGAGGTTAAGTGACTTGCCATGGTCACACAGCTCCTAGCTGAGGGAGGCCCATTTGAGGCCAGAACTGTCTTATGATTTTTTAATTTGTGGTAAAATACAGCATGGCATTTGTCATTTCAACCCTCTATGAAGAGTTTGGTGGCATTAAACAGGGCCACGCGGTCGTGCCCCCCCGTGACTGTCAGGATCCAAAGCTCTTGCTCAGCTCCGGCAGGGGTGTGCCCCGTCCCAGCCTCCCTTCTGCCTCTGTGGGCCAGGACTGGACCTCACTCTGGGGCAGAGCTTGGCATTCCCCTCAGTGGGGCCCCTGGTCCACCCACCACATGGTCATCAGAGCCACCTTCCTCTTGAAGGCTGCGGGTGACCCCCCAGACCTGAGGGGCCGTGGAGTCCCCGAGGGCCTGTCAGAGGTGCTGGCTGGATTCCGCTCCCTGTGCAGTGCTCGGCACCTCCTGTATGCAGCACGTCGTGGGGCACCAGGCGGCAGAGTTACACGAGGGAGCCACCGTCTCCTGGGGGGGAGGCCGGGCCCTTGGCGCGGGAATCATGCAACAGGCAAGTGCTGAGCGCCACCTGCACACAGGCCTCCGTGGGGCCGGGCTGGCCTCTGGCGCTGCCCCTGACTGTGACCTGGGCCCTTGGCCTGCCCCTGCCTCTGCTGTGGAGGGTCAGAGGGCGAGCCCCCTCAGTCACCTGTCAGCCCCAGCACGCCGCTCTCCTGGGGCAGGGTGTTATCACAGTCAGCAGCCAAGCAGTTATTAAGTGCCTGTGGTGTTCCTGGGCCGGCGGTGTGGGCCGGGGACGGCCACCTCCTCTCGGCACCCCATGCCCCTGCAAACCCTCCCACGGGCGTCTCTCAGCTTCCTCAACTTCCTACAGGCGGGTCAGCCAGGAGCCCCAGACAGGGCCATCGAGGGCCCTGGGAGTCACCTCTGTCCCCAGGTGATCCTCAGCTGGCCCCGGAGTATCTGCTCCCGAGTGGCCATGTCCAGGCGGGCTTCCTGGACCGGTCCCCTTCCCTGGCCCTGGAGGACGAGCATGCAGTGTGGTGAGAGGCAGGAAGGGCACAGGCAGGTGCCCACCCTGGGCCTCGAGCCTGGGCACCTTGGCCCGGGAGGTCGCTCCAGGAGTGGGCAGGGCAGTGAGGAGGGTGCCCTGCAGGGGGCAGGGCCTCGGGAGCCCGGGCGACCACAGCTGCCCCTCCTTGGCGGCCTCCCCAGCTGGGCCTGAGAGTGCGCCAGGGGAAGGTGCGGAGCTGCCCAGCGGGAGGCAGTGCCTGGCCTCAGGGGCCCGCGGGCTGCAGGACACGCTCTCGCAGGGGCTCCGGGGGCTCAGCGGCCAAGGCTGCGCAGCGTGGCTCTGAGGGGCCCCTGGAGCGCTCCCCTGGCCCCCCACGGCCCCTTCCCATTTACCTCCTCGGGAGCCCACCCGACCTCCAGCTGGGGCAGGCCCTCACCGCGGTCCCCAGGTGTCTGTCCCCGGCTCCCCGGGTGCTGACTGTGGAGCAGGAGGGGCCCCTTCACCTCGCCAGGCAGGGCCCCCCCCCCGGGGAAGGAGCCGGTCACTCGAGAGCCCGCTGACGGCCAAGGAGCTCGGGGCCCAGTTCTCCAGATGTGGCCCTGGGCTGGCTGGGTGTCCCGGGGACCCTCCAGCGCCCGTCTTCTGGTGTCACTGACCCCGGGGTAGCTGGGCAGGGCTGCCGTGGCCTCTGGGGACGAGCTGGGAGGCTGGGGGGAGGACTGGCTCCCAGGATGGCCCCTCCACCCAACCCAGCCTGGGGCAGGCCAGTGGCTGCAGCCGGACGTCCTTCAGACCTGGAGGACCAGCCTCTCCTCTGGCTCTCGGAGCCCCAGCTGCACCCCTGCCGTCCAGGGCGGAGCTCTCCACCTCCGCAGCCACCGGACTGTGGGCTGTGAGACCAGCACGGCCCCCCTGGGCATGCCCAGTCCCCGGGAGGGCCCTGAGCAGAGCTCTGTGCACATCTGTGAGCTCCTGAAGGGGGTCAGGAGCAGGCCTAGGTGTGGGCTGGGCTGCAGGTGGCCAAACGCTATCCAGAAAGGGGGCACCAGGGCTGGCCCCACTGCCTCCCACCCCACTGCCTAAATTCTGCTATCATTCTTTTGAGTCTTTGCAGGTTTTCAAGTGCACAATGATATTTTAGTCATTTATGCTCTAAGCTGCCTTTCTTTGATGACGGTAAAGTTGAACATTTTGTTATTCACATTTACTGGAATCTACTTTCCTTATATGAGCAACCCAGTTGAATCTTTTACTCATTTTCTATATTGATTCATAAGAGCTCTTTGTATATTAAGGCTGTGGAGAAGGGTCAGAGTTTATTCACAGATGACATTTCTTTCTTCTGGAGGGGGCACTTTCTCCTTTCTGAAAGTTAGCTAATGTTTCAAGCCCTTATTGTAGATTTTTCCTCACCAAGTTCTATGTTTTTCTTTGCATTTTGTGACTGTCTGGGCACAGACAGCCCTGGAGCAAATGGTGCCAGTGTGACTCCCCTGGTGTGTCTCCGTGTGCACGAGAGTGTCTGAGGTCCTGTTCTCTGGCCAGCAGATGATGGGGAGGGAGTCGGCCCCAGCTCCCTCCCAACACTCAGCCTCTGGTCCTGGGCAAACACACAGCCACCTCTTTGGGGACCAGCAGATTTTTCAAACAAAGTTTGCCAAATATGCACATTTTTTTCCTCCAGGGCAGATGCAAACGGTCTTTTCAAATAGGTTTGGAGGAAAATAAATGAGCCCACGCTGGGGCTGCAGTCAATCTCTGCGTAGCCACAAGGGTGAGTTTTGGGCGGGATGAAGGGCCCAGTGTGTGGCTTATGAATGACGCTCAGTGACGGCCTCCCTGCCCCCGCCTCCCTTTCTCCCCCTCCTCCGCCCCCCCACCCAATTTAAAGTGGACATTAATGTTTTAAGACAGAGGGACCTTTGGGCCTTGCCCCTGCTCCTGCAGGAAGTCCCCTGGTGGAATGTTAGCCGTGACTGTGCCCCG
Source organism: Callospermophilus lateralis (assembly GCF_048772815.1). Lineage (NCBI taxonomy): Eukaryota > Metazoa > Chordata > Mammalia > Rodentia > Sciuridae > Callospermophilus > Callospermophilus lateralis. Next base: position 207,535,077 of record NC_135306.1, read on the forward strand.
TGTGCCCCCCGGGGGGCTTGTCTCCAGGAGGTGATCCACGTGCGACCCTCTGCCCATGGGACCCCCACCTCCAGCCCAGGCTGAGCTCTGGTCCCTGGAGGGGATCGTCCCTCCCCGGCTGTGTCCCCGCTGGATGCTGGACCCTGTGGAGCCACAGCAGCGCTGGCTGACCCTGGGCCTTGCTCTGTGCCTGGTGACCCTGCCGCTGCCCGGCCAGCACCCAGCTCCAGGACCCAGGCCAAAGCCTTGGCTCAGCAGCCCGCGGAGCCCCCTCCTCTTTGAACAGGTGACTCTGAAGGGGACTGAGGACCAGCCACTCTGACCCGGGCTGAGACGCTCTCTCAGCGCTTGGCCACTCTGCTTCTTGTCCTGTACCCACGTGTCCCCGAAAACCAAAGCAGAACAAAACTGAGGCCAGCTACACAGGCGGTCGGATGCCCGGCCCTCACCACGATGCGGGCTCCGGGTCCTCGCCCTGACGCCCTCCCGGAACGTGACTCTGGGCAGGGCCGCTCACGGCAGGGGGACGCGGGCCAGAGGGGAGGGCAGCCGGATTGTGGGGACGTGTGAGAGGCCTGGCAGAGGGACACCTCCGGGATCCCTGGGGGCCAGCTGCCGGGGTGGGGGACAGGGTGACCTGGAGACTCAGCTGCAGGGGGCTGGAGGCCCAGGGGGAGCCCCGGGCTCTGTCCTGTGTGTGGTGGAGGCGGGAGACCTCCCAGGAGGGGCCTGGCCTTGCAGGGGCCTGGGGGGTCTTCCCAAGGACTCCAGGTGCCCCTTGGAGCAGCGCACGTCACATCAGGAGCCACGGCCGGGGACTCTGGGATCCACGGCCCCACCCACGGATTCTGTCTCTCGGGCCCAGGTGCCCGCTGCGGGGCGGCTTGGGTCAGCTCCTGCTCCCGCCAGCCCGGCTCTCCCTTCCCCGTTCCTGGGGTTCCTGGGGCTGCCCCCCCGCCTGGGCTCTCTTCCCGGCCGGGGCCGACCCGAGGTGCCGGGAGACAAACGTTCTGCTGATGGACAGCCACTAGAATTCCAAGCCAGGGACACCGCCCGTCCTAGCTGAGGCCCCGGTCACTTATTCACTCACCTTCAGGGGTGGGCTTGACGGCTCTGCTAGCACCAGGCCCCACCCTGTGCCTTATGGTGACATCCGTGTGTGTCTGGTGACTTCCATGAGGAGGCAGAAGTGAGGCAGGGCTGACGCGGGTCACGCGGGTCCGGGTTCAGAGCCTGCTCTCCCACTTGGGGAAGGGGGTCTTGGGGTGCTGCACCCGCTGGGCCTCAGTTCCCCTTGCTGAACGGGATAAGGATGTGAGCTGGAGCCCCCGGGACAGCCATGGGTCTCTACCCCAGGCCCTGGCCAGCCCGGCCTGCGGGAGACCAGGGCTTGCCGGTCACCATTCTGACGGTGTGACAGCCTCGGGTGGACATTGGCGTCCCTGGGCCGTTGGCCTGCCCGTCCCTGAGGCCGCCCAGCACATCCCTTGGTCTTGGAAATGGCCAAGAAGATCAGCAGCCTGCGGCTCGCGGGTGGGAACCAAGAAACAAGCCCGTTGGTCACCAGGAGGAGCCTGACCGCCTGGCGGTGCGGGCCCACGGCACGTGGGGACGACTGGCCTCCTCCCACCTGTGTAGACGCTGCCCTCGGGCACGGCGGGTCACACACAGGGGTCCTGGAGGCTTAGGGAAACCCCTGCCACCTCTGCAGGTCCCAGAAGCGTCTCTCTGCGATGGCCCAGGGCCACGAGCCTCCGTTTCAACCTTCACACCCCAGGATCTGACTCAGAGGCTGCGAGGGCCTCCCTGCCCGGGGAACACCTGGGTCCTGCCGGGCGCAAGGCCGCGGCCCCCGGACACGCCTTTCAGGGCTCAGTGCCCAGTGGGCGGACGCGAGTCACTTTCTGGACAGGCCCAGGGAGGGGTCATGGGTTCCAAGCCGGCATCTGCCCTGGGGTCCCCCGTGGGCCTGACCGGCTGTCCTGATCGCAGTCCCTGGGGTCTTGTAGCCACAGCCCATTTCCTCTCGGGGGACTTGCAGGACGGGGCCTCGTACCCACTTACAGATGGAGCAGGTGAGGCTCAGGAGAGGCCGCTGCCCAGTGCAGCTGGACTGAGGGCTGCCTCGGGTCCAGGTGTCCAGCCCTGGCCCCCCTGAGGCTCTCTCTGCTCTTTGACTCTGCCCCGGTCTGTGGGCAAGCTGAGCCTTGGGGGGCACAGGGGGATGTCCTCTGGGGCTGCTGGCCCATGGGTGGCCCTCGCCTCGGCAGACCTGTGCCCCTGCTGACTTCCGTGGCCACCAGCCCTGGTCCCTGGCCCTGCGGGGTTGCCTGGGGACACGGGCCTCACATCGGGAGGTGGAGGCTGTATCAGAATGGGAGGCCTGGGCCTCGCTCGGCCGGTCCTGCCGACGGCTCCCTGCTGCTCAGGCTAACCTCAGGGCTGGGCCGCCTGGTGCTGGCCGCCTGGTGCCAGCCGCCCAGCCTCGTCTGCCCACCCGCGCCAGCAGCCGATGGACCGTTCCCATCTGTGGGCCTGTGGGGGCCGGTGGGCGTCCCCTGGCCCAGGGCCCGGCTGCAGGCTGGGAGGCGCCGAGTTCCCTCACACTTTCACAGGGGGCGACGGGTCAGACCTCGCGCCCCGCGGGATGGGGACAGTGGGGCCGGGCGGGGCCAGCCCTGTGCCCTCCCACGGCGCTGCTGGCCGAGGAGCGTCACACGCAGGCTCAGGTGCCGTGGCAGGTGCTGGGACACTTCGGTGTCACGAGGCCAGTTTGGGCTCTGATGCAGGGTCCACCTGCCCAGCAGCAAGGGCACCAGGAGGCAGGGTGGGCGGGGTCTCAGGACCACGCCCGCCTCCCGGCCCCGCCCCTTACGGCTGGCACCAGGGTTTTGGACAGGAGCTCTGTCCCCCAGCAGAGTCCACCAAGCTGCCCGACGCTGCCCCAGCTCAGTCCTGCAGAGCTGCCCCCACAGTCCAGCTGGAGTCCTGTTCAGGGGCCCACAGGCCGGTCCCCTCTCAAATGCTCTCCCTGCAGTACCTCACCTTGGGGTGAGGGTTTCCCGTGGGCTTTGGGGACACACTCAGCCCACGGCAGCCCCCACTGGATTTCCACGCTGGGCACAGTAGGTCCCCATGTGCGCGTGTGTGACCACCGCAGGGCCGAGTCGCTCTGCAGAGGTGCAGAGGGAGGCTCAGAGAGGGGAGCCAGTGTCCCGAGGCCACACAGCACGCGAGTGGCCCTGAGGAGTGGAGACCCCACTGGGGGGGGGGCTGAGGGAAAGAGAGGTGGCCGGCAGGCCCCAGGCGCCCCGTGGGCCCCTGTATCCACCCCTGGACAGTGCTGTCCTCTGGTGAGAGGGCAGGGCTGTGACTCGCTTCTGACCAGCTGAGGGGACAGGTGTCACCTCCCCAGGGATGGACATTGCTGGGCCGTGGGTGGCTCTGTCCTGCTGCCCACCTCCCTCTGGAGACCTCCCTGATGGTCTGGGGGGTGCCCACGTGGTGGCCTCTAGGGACTGTGGGTGTCCCCAGGCCCTGGCCCCTCCATCCTCAGGCCTGAGGGGTCAAGTTCTCGAGTGACCGTGGCAGGAGGCCCCTCCCGGCCGAGCGCCGGCTGCAGCCCAGTGTGCAGGACCACGGGGCTCTGCGGCCATTGGTCACGCAGCAGTGGGCGAGTGACACGGGAGGGGATGCAGGGGACGTGGGCGGGGGTGGGAGGCTGGCGGGGTGGCGGCCGGGCAGAGCTGGCCTGAGGCCTTTCTGGGCCCACCCTGTCCCCGCACTCCAGCTGTGGCTTCCCTCCGTGGAGGGTCTGGGGGGCGGGAAGGGGTCCCAGGACACGGGCGTGGACGCGGCTCCAGGTGACCAGAGCGCCAGCGCCCGCCTCCGTGAGTTGCGCTCCGAGGCCGCGCCAGGCTGGGCCGGGAAGCTGTGGAAGGCCCCGCAGTGGCGTCCCCACCAGCCGGAGCCCCTCCGCACACCTCTGGCCCTGGGCATCGCTAGGGACGAGCGGCCACCCACCCCGGCTCCCCACGGGACCCACCTCCCCGGTCAGCTGACCCTGACGGCAGCAGGGAGGGCCCGGGGCCCTGGCTGCCGGGCTGGTCCAGGTGCCTCAGAGGACAGAGACGGGCGTGGAGAGCCACAGGTGTCCCAGGCCCCGGCTTTGGTCCTTCCCGGGCCTCCCTGGGCTCTGCCTCGGGGTCTCAGTCCCTGAGCCTGGGAGGGGGCGTGGGACCAAGCCACCCAGGCTCCGTGCAGCTTCAACACCTGCAGAGTGGGAACACCCAGAGCCCTGCTTCCTCTCCTGATCCGTGGCCCCTCCCTCCCAGGGGACGTCCCCGTGTCCCCCGGGGCTGCTACCTGCAGGGGTGAGTCTAGGAGATGGAGCCGTGCTGGGGTCGACCTCCTTAGGGAGGAAAGAAAGGTCTGGGATCGGGGCGAATCCCCGATGGCTGGCGAGCAGAGGGGCCAGAGAGGGGGCTCGGCAGGCCGAGCTGACCCACGGAGGGAAGGGCAACCCAAGTCCAGCTACGTGGACGATGTCACATGTCCTCACAGACACGTTACAAAAAAAGAAGAACAAGTGGGTAAAATTTATTTGGTTGAAGAAATGGAGGCTCAGAGAGGGTAAATGATTTGCCCAAGGTCACACAGCTTTTGCAGGGCAGGAGGAGCTCTGGACTCTGAGTTTTATTTGTTCACTATTTCAAAGTCCCATCATTAAACCATCACGAGTCCAAGCACAGAGCGGTGCCCCAGGATCGGAGCGGAGCAGCCGAACGTGCCGTGCCCTGGGAGTGCCTGGCAGGGCACTAGAGGTACCGGCTGGCTGCTTCGTGCCAGCCAAGGGCGGCCTGGGGCGGACCTGGATTTTTCACCAGGGACCGGCTTTCCCTCTCCTTCCCACGGACCCCCCCCTGCCGGTGTCCACCCAGGCCTCGCGGGCTGGGCTCCCTCTCCCCAGCCTCCACCCCGCCTCAGCCTCGCCCGGGAGCTCACAAGTCCAGGCGGAGCCGCGGGAGCCTGGCATTCCTGGGTGCGGGGGAGGCTGGGCGGCGCCCTGGCCTGAGTGGCGCTACCCTGCCCGCCCGGGGCTGGGCGCGACGTGAGCCAGGAGTCTGCGGAGCTCCCCTTCCTGGGGGCCTCAGCGGCCCAGGCAGTTCCTGGTCTGGTTGGTGCCCGCTCCCGGGGCGTGGGTCCCCCCTCTCCCTCCCGCCGTGGGCTGGCCCCGGCTGGCCTGGCGCTCTCGGGAGCTGCAGGACCCTGTGAGGGACGCGCTCACGTCCAGGCCAGGCCCGGGGCTCCACGGGGTCGGGTTGACCCAGGCTCCCCTGGCTCTGGGGCTGCAGGCTGCAGAGGGAGCTTCCGATGGGGCCTTTCCTGTCACCTTCCCTGGAGCAGTGACCTCTGGCCCATCCCTCGTGTGTCTGAAGACTCTCACGGGCCCGGCTTTGTTCTCTGGCTCGTGGACGCCAGGCCTGGGCCAGGATTGGGCGCTACCAAGTGGACGTCGGTGGTCCCTGCGCGTCTGTGGTGGGCACGGGCCTCACCCGCCAGGTCGGGGGGCTCCCGCTGCACCCCAGTGCCCAGCCCAGGACCTCGGCAGCCCCACGTGCTCAGCCGAGCCTGGGTCCGTGGGTCACGACTGGGCCGTTCTCTGGGACTCACTGTCCACACGATGCCTCTCCCCGGCGGCTGACCATGCCCAGCGCCTTCCGTGTCCCCACAAGGCCCGTCCGACCCTTGCCCCTGACAGTGACCAGGAGCTGTGTCTAGGTGTGCGGTGAACGGCGTCTCCTGCCTTTTCTCCCTTTAAACACTCTTTTTTGATTTCTTGAACTTATGTATTTATTTATTTTTATTCTTAAAAATTAGTCCTTTTCTTCTGAGATCGAGGCTCTCTTGCGGTTGTAAGGAACAATCAGAGATGTCCCCTGGTAGCATCTTGACTGCGGCCAGGACATTGCTGCCGCTGTCACTGCAGGTCCCTCCTGCAGCCTTTTGTGGACACCCTGCTTTGCGCTGTCCCTGCCTTGGCCCCTGGCAGCTGTCAATCTGTTCTCTGTTTCATAAGTTTGTCACTTTAATGTCAACACATCGGCTTCCCCCCATTCAGCAAAACCCTCTGGAAATCCACGAGGTCGCTGTGTTTCATAGCTTCTCCCTTTTTATTGCTGAGTAGTATTCCTCAGTCTGGGAGGACAACTTTACTTGATAATCCGCCTCCTGAAGGACAGCTGGCTCCCTTCCTGCTCCTGGCTACTGGCCACAGAGCTGCTATGGACACCCATTTTAGGCAGGTTTTGGGGTGAATATGTGTCTTCATTTCTCTGGGAGCCTGTGCCCAGGATTGAGTTGCTGGGTCAGGTACTTCCTTGCATATTATTTACTTTATTTTCTTGGCGGTAACACTTGAACCCGTGCCGTGGGCTCTGCCACTGGGCTGCGCTCCCAGCCCCCACCTTCTGTTTGGGGAGGAACGACCAAACTGGTTTTCATCGCGTCTGCACCGTTTCACATCCTGCCGGCCACGTGTCGGTGACCGATTGGTCACACCCCCGCGGATATTCGGCACGGCGGGTCTTGGTCTTTACCTCTCTGAGAGCCCGTGGGATGACTTCCGCGTCCCCCTGACGGTTTCTGGGGTCAACACTGTGGGTGCTCACCATCTGGATACTCTCCTGGGTGCCATGTCCCTGCTGGGGTCCTGCTCTGACTGGCCTCTCTGTGGCCCCACGCCCCGTCCTTGGCCGGCTCTGGGCTGGGCCTACCTTCCTGCTGTCCACAGCGAGCTGTCCCCACCTCCTGGCAGGGCGAGCGTTTTGGATCACGTGAGATTGTATCTTAAGCTTGAAATCAGGTGAACTGATTCTTCCTACCTTTTTCTTTTAAAATCATTGCAGTCATTCTGAGTCTCTCTCCGTTGTGTTTGTACGTTTTAGAAGAATCTGGTCTATACCCACAGGAGTCTCAGGGGGTCTTAGACATAGCTGCTGCATGTCGCTCGCTGCCTAGTACTGACAGCTCTACCCCTGTCTTCCGCCCTGTGGGTAGCGTCTCTGTGCGTTCTGATTCAGAGTTTCTCTGATGCCTTTCGTCGCGGTCGTACAGTTTTCAGCCTGCTCGTCCTGCACCAGTTCTATTAGTTTTACACCTAAGAATTTCATTTTTGAGGATTTAAGGGGTATCTAAATTTTTTTTGATGAACACGTGTTTATTACTAGTATTTAGAAATACAACCAATTTTTGTAGATTTATCTTGTATCCCGCAACCTTGCAGAGCTCGTTGGTCAGCTCTGGAGTCGGTGCGTGTGTGTGAATTCCACGCGGTTTTCTACGTGAAAATCTCTGCTTTCTCATGGGAACGGCTTCGGTTTCCTTTCCCTCTACGGATGTGTCTAGAACTCGGAGCATGGGTCCAAATGTGAACGGCGAGAGTGGGGTCCATGTCCTAGTCTCAGGCAGACTCTCGCGATCAAGCACCACTTTGGCTTAGGTTGGGTGGAAGCTCTTTATCACACTGAGGAAGTTCCTCTCTGATCCTACCACCTCAGTGATTTTAGATCACAAGCTCTTGTTGGATATCGTCAGAAGCTCCTCTGAGTCAGCTGGTGTAAGCGTGTGGTCTCTGGCCTGTCGCTGTGCAGATTGGTGGATCGACTCGGGAACCTCCGGCAAGCCCGGAGTCCCGGGAACAGCTGCGCTTGGCTGCGGGGTAGAACTTGCTGGTCTCCTGCTGAACTCCACTGGCTGAGAGTCCGTCAGAGATTCTGGGTCACACTCATGAGGGGCCCCGGTGGGTCCCTTCCTTCCCTCCCTCCCCTCCCCCTTTATTCCTACTCCCTCTGTCTGGCTGTGTGTCAGAATGACACTGAGACCTAAGGTGGACCAGTGGGGTCCCCCCTCTTCTGTTTCCTGCAAGAATCGGGAGTCTGTTCTCCTGCACACACTTCTAGCTCTGTCCCGGGAAATCACCTGAGCCAGAGGTTTAGGGGAGTCTGGAATCAAGGGTTCGTTTCCTCAGTGGTATGAGGCATTCGCGTCAGCACATAGTGGGTGAGCTGTGGTCCTCGGTCCTCGCGTCCGATGCCCGTGGGCTCTGTGGTGACAGCTTGTTCTGGAACGAGCCGCGGGCGGCTTTTCTGGTGGGTCTGGCTGGACGTCTGCTGGCTCCTCACCCGTCCACGGCGTCGGTTCTCAGGGAGGGGGTGCCCTGGGGGGCGTGCTCGGGTCCTGGTGACTGTCACTCTGTGTCCTCACTTGTCAGAGGGAGCAGAGGCACCTGGGGCCCCGGGAGCGCTCTCCTCGGCACTGAGTGGGCCTGGGCCTGCTCTCTGCTCTCCTCCGCGAGGCCAGCTCTCCCAAGCAGAGGCTCGCTCTGGCCACTGCTTCAGCAATGGGCTCTCAGGCACGTCGGCTCCATGAATGAGTGGACGGCTCTGCCAGGCTCACCCTGACCAAAGAGCAGCACCGGGCGAGATCAGTGGGAAGAGTTTCAGTTCCAAGTGGACTCCCAGGGGAAGGGTGCCAATGCAGGTCATTCTCTTCAACACTGAGTGACGGTGGTGAGATCGATGGTGGGGATGGTGGGGATGGTGGGGATGGTGGGGATGGTGGGGATGGTGGGGATGGTGGGGATGGTGGGGATAGTGAAGATGGTGAAGATGGTGGGGATGGTGGGGATGGTGATGATGGTGGGGATGGTGGAGATGGTGGGGATGGTGGAGATGGTGGGGATGGTGGGGATGGTGGGGATGGTGGGGATGGTGGAGATGGTGGGGATGGTGGGGATGGTGGAGATGGTGGGGATGGTGGAGATGGTGGGGATGGTGATGATGGTGGGGATGGTGGAGATGGTGGGGATGGTGGGGATGGTGGGGATGGTGGAGATGGTGGGGATGGTGGGGATGGTGGAGATGGTGGGGATGGTGGGGATGGTGGGGATGGTGGGGATGGTGGGGATGGTGGAGATGGTGGGGATGGTGGGGATGGTGGAGATGGTGGGGATGGTGGGGATGGTGGGGATGGTGGGGATGGTGGGGATGGTGGGGATGGTGGGGATGGTGGGGATGGTGGGGATGGTGAGGATGGTGATGATGGTGGGGATGGTGGGGATGGTGGGGATGGTGGAGATGGTGGGGATGGTGATGATGGTGGGGATGGTGGAGATGGTGGGGATGGTGGGGATGGTGGGGATGGTGGGGATGGTGGGGATGGTGGGGATGGTGGGGATGGTGGGGATGGTGAGGATGGTGATGATGGTGGGGATGGTGGAGATGGTGGGGATGGTGGGGATGGTGATGATGGTGAGGATGGTGGGGATGGTGGGGATGGTGGAGATGGTGGGGATGGTGGGGATGGTGATGATGGTGGGGATGGTGGGGATGGTGGGGATGGTGGAGATGGTGGGGATGGTGGGGATGGTGGAGATGGTGGGGATGGTGGGGATGGTGGGGATGGTGGGGATGGTGGAGATGGTGGGGATGGTGATGATGGTGGGGATGGTGGGGATGGTGGAGATGGTGGAGATGGTGGGGATGGTGGGGATGGTGGAGATGGTGGGGATGGTGGGGATGGTGGGGATGGTGGAGATGGTGGGGATGGTGGGGATGGTGGAGATGGTGGGGATGGTGGAGATGGTGATGATGGTGGGGATGGTGGGGATGGTGGGGATGGTGGAGATGGTGGGGATGGTGGGGATGGTGGAGATGGTGGGGATGGTGGGGATGGTGGGGATGGTGGGGATGGTGGGGATGGTGGGGATGGTGGGGATGGTGGAGATGGTGGGGATGGTGGAGATGGTGGGGATGGTGGGGATGGTGGAGATGGTGGGGATGGTGGAGATGGTGGGGATGGTGATGATGGTGGGGATGGTGGGGATGGTGGAGATGGTGGGGATGGTGGAGATGGTGGGGATGGTGGGGATGGTGGAGATGGTGGGGATGGTGGGGATGGTGGGGATGGTGGGGATGGTGGAGATGGTGGGGATGGTGATGATGGTGGGGATGGTGGGGATGGTGGAGATGGTGGGGATGGTGGAGATGGTGGGGATGGTGGGGATGGTGGAAGATGGTGGGGATGGTGGGGATGGTGGGGATGGTGGGGATGGTGGGGATGGTGGGGATGGTGGTGGTGGTGGGGATGGTGGGGATGGTGGGGATGGTGGGGATGGTGGGGATGGTGGGGATGGTGGGGATGGTGGAGATGGTGGGGATGGTGGGGATGGTGGGGATGGTGGGGATGGTGGAGATGGTGGGGATGGTGGAGATGGTGGGGATGGTGGAGATGGTGGGGATGGTGGGGATGGTGGGGATGGTGGAGATGGTGGGGATGGTGGGGATGGTGGGGATGGTGGGGATGGTGGGGATGGTGGGGATGGTGGGGATGGTGGGGATGGTGGGGATGGTGGAGATGGTGGGGATGGTGGGGATGGTGGGGATGGTGGGGATGGTGGAGATGGTGGGGATGGTGGAGATGGTGGGGATGGTGGGGATGGTGGGGATGGTGGGGATGGTGGGAATGGTGGGGATGGTGGGGATGGTGGAGATGGTGGGGATGGTGGAGATGGTGGGGATGGTGGGGATGGTGGGGATGGTGGGGATGGTGGGGATGGTGGGGATGGTGGTGGTGGTGGAGATGGTGGGGATGGTGATGATGGTGAGGATGGTGGGGATGGTGGGGATGATGGTGGTGGTGATGGTGATGGATATAATGATGGTGGTGATGGTGGCAGTGACGGTGATGGTGGTGGTGACAGTGGCGGTGATGGTGATGGTGATGATGGTGGGAAAACGATATTATTGCATATTTCCTGCACACAGACCCAGTTCTAAGTCCTTCGCTCACATTAAGCAATGAGTCCTCCTCATAACTTGATAAGGAGGTGCGCCGTGCCCCATGGCTGTGGACAGTGATGGTGGTGGTGGTGGTGTTTGCGGCCCAGCGCTGACCAGCCCTCCAGGGAGCTCTGGGCATGGGCCGGACCCGGGAGGCTGGCTCCGAGCTGCACAATCTATTTCTGCTCAATATTCATTGAACACCCTCCATATGTCTGACACTCTGCTGGACGAGGCCTCAAGAATGGAAGGGGCGGCCGCGTCCACGCCCTCGCAGGCTCCATCTGTGAGTGGCTTGGGGAAATCTGTCACAGCCCGGGACTGATGGTGGCTGTGGCCTCCGCCTCCCTCCCCGGGCTCCGTGGGTGGGGCCCGCATCCCCGTGGACTCTGACCAAGACGGCCGTCCTTTTGTCCCTCAGATCAGGGCCTTTTGGGGAGAGGTTCTGTGAAGAAAGACTTCTACTAAACCACAGTTTTTAAAACAGCGGTTTTAAGGTCTCTTGCCACGTTTACTTTACCAACAGACAAGTGCCCCCCCGCGGTGGGAAAGCAGACCCCCTCACACCGCCCCTGAGCCGAAGTGGCCTGCTTCACATTGGCCGGGCTTTCCTCCACTCCTGGGACAGCAGGACGGGGGCCTGGGATGGACTCCCCTGAGCCTCTGGAAGGGCCCATCCTGCCCAGACCCCGCCTCAGGTTCTGGCGCCCAGCCTGGGGTGGGAGGGAGGTGGCCTCACCTGGAGGCTGGGCAGACCCAGGGCGGCCCCTGCCTGCTCTTCCCAGGAGCCCCCCGGGCCACCTGCTGCTCCAGAGCGTGGCCACCTCCTGGAGAGAACTGGGGGGACGGGGAGGAAGAGGGAGCAGGCTCCAGCTTCAGTGCTACAGGAACCGTCTGGACACTGGAAGTGCCCCTGGCCCCTAGCCCCCAGTTCCGCTCAGTCCAGGTGAGGTGGGCCCCGGATGTGCTGACCCGCCTGCTCCCAGCCACCTCCACGCCACGGGTCTGGGGACCGCGTTTTGCGTAGCAGTGGCTCAGGCAGAGGGGGCAGCTGGGGCAGAGGCTGGAGATGAGGGCCAGGCACAGGGACCCTAAATGCCAGAGCCCAGCAGCGGGCAGCAGGCTCAGGCCAGCAGGGCCAGGCTCCCCACGGCTGGGCTGCCTGCCCAGGGTCGGCTTGCAGGAAGGGGAGCTGGGAGGGGCGAGGCAGGGGACGGGAACCAAGCCCAGGGCTGGAGTGAGCACAGAGGCTGGCACTGCCCCCAGGGAGTCAGGGGACCCGGTCACAGCAACCCCCCACAGTCCCACTGGGCCCAGCAGGACAGGGGAGTGACACAGGCCGCTCTGAACCTGCGGACCTGGGGGCGCTCTGGCCTCCTCCCCGCCATTGTGCGTGAGGGTGGGGCCTCCCGTCTGCAGGGCCGGCCTCGCTGCCTCCCATGGAGCCCGCTGGGCCCAGCCCCGGGGCGCAGCCCGCTGGGGGGCGCTCAGAACCGGGCCCCTCTAAGAGGCTGGCAGGAGCTGCTTCTTTGCCCCTCTAAGAGGTCCGCTCCCGGCCATAAATCCTGCCGCCCCGCCGCCGGCCGGGACGCACACGTCGGCAGACACGGCGGTCAGGGAAACACGCTTCCCGGCTGAAGAAGTGGCCTCACAATGGGGCCTTGTCCCCGGCGGCAAATCCGACGGCCACCTTCTTTGATTCCCTGACCTTGCCGCAGCCTTGTATGGAACCGGCCCCATTCTCCGAGGTCCATCAAACGTGCATTTAAACGACTTCATTAGCATCGTCCTCTGATCCGTGACCACCGCGCAGGGCCGCGGTCACTTCCGTGGGGCCGGCGCGGCCTTCTATCTGGTGGACATCTAAGACTCCTTGACAGAGTTCCTTTTGACACCGGCTCCCTTTGTTCCGCCTCCGTCTGCTGTTGAGAGCTTTAGTGGCCAATGTACTCTGAGATGACTTGGGGACAAAATGCCGTCTGGCCCAGACAGTAAATCTCGTCCCCATTCAGACGGGCTAAATGCGTGCTTTATGCCTATTGTCACCGGCTCTCCAGCAGCCCCTGCGCCCGCGAGGGCTTCCTCCAATAAATCAGACCCATCACCCCGGCCGGCCGGGGAGACGGACAGCCCCGCTGCCCTGTGGAGTGCCGCTGGGCTGCGACGAACAGGCCGCCGCGGCCGTCCGGGACAGCGGCCATCGCCCTGGACGGTTGCACAACCTCCCCTGGACCTTTGACCTCCAGCACTTGGGAGCTGTTTCCAGAGAAAGGAAACCCGACTCCGAGTGGATCTGCTCACCCCACGGCTGTGAGCAGGGAGGGCCGGCAGAGCCTGGCGGGCAGGGGCTGGGCCGGCGCTCCACGCCCACCTCCTCACCTCCTGGCCCGGCCCCCCTCCCAGCTCCCTGCTGGGCTCACAAGAGGGAGCAGGAGCCCCCTGTCCAGTGGAGGGCACGGCTGCCCCAGCACTCCTCGGCATCACTGGGCCACACGACCTTCCCACCCTGGGGCATGGCCACGCGGGCGGGAGCGGGGACCACGGCCAAAGGACAGAGCCTCAGGCTGTGACTTCCCTGGTGGGAAGAGACCCGTCCGCCTCTCTCCCTGTCAGATCCAGATGGGGCAGCTGCTGACCTGGGTGAGGAGTGACGTTTCCTCTGGGCAGCAGGGTGCCGGTGTGACACGGGGTGGACGGCGGCCTGTGACGGATCGTGGATGGGGCTTCTGTCAAACCCTTTTGTGGGCTGGACGAGCCCTTCTCGCTGTCCCATCCTTCCCGCTGTCCCATCCTTCCCGCCAGAAGCAGACGTGCTGGCACTGGGCAAGGGTCTCCTTCCCTGGCGCTCTCCACACTAACACCTGGTGCTTCCAGTCGGGTGGACGTGACCCGCCTTGCTCTGTTTCCATTTTTACTTCTTTGATTCCTGTGAGACGGTGGTGTCTGTTCTGGTCTCTTTGGACTCTTTGTAGCCTTTTTCTTTTCTTTTCTTTCTTTTTTTTTTTTTTTGTTGTTGTTGATTTGTAGAAGTTCTTTACATAGTGTGGATATGAAGCTTTTGCCGATTGTAAGCGTTGCCTGAACCCTCTGCCTCGGGTGGCTACTCCTTTCACTTTTTTCTGTGATGGTCACATGTCTCTGTCCTGTCTGTGCTTTTTTGTGATGACTGGATACAGCTTCTCTCAGCCTCGTGAAGCCATTCTCCTAGGTTTTATTTTAAAGCTGTGGACTCTCTGTGCCTATTTAGGTTTTGGATTCGTTGGGAATTTCTCTCTTTGGTAGATGTAAAGACGGGATCTGATTTTACCTTGTTTTCCTTTGTGACGTGGATGGTCCCAGACCTCCATATTGAGCGATGCTCCTTTGTTCTTTTTTTTCCTACCGACGTGTCCCTATGTGTCATCTGACTTCACGCTCTCCCTGCAGGAACACAGGTGACTGACCACGGTGGTGGCCTGGCGGGGTCTTATCTCTGGGTGGCCCTGCGGGGCCCCTCACTCTCCCTCCCCGTCTCCTTTGTCCTTCTTTGGGACCGTCTCCTGTTCTTAGCACATTAATCGTCCCCATAAATTCTAGGGCCATCTTGTCAAGGTTTATGACACAACCTACTGGGGGCTTTATTAGATTTGCCTTGAGTTCATAGAGGGGCAGGCGCGCGGTTATCGGATTTGATAAGATTGCAGGAGCGGGAGCAGACCGCAGCCTGACCGGAAGGGCTGGTGCTGCCTCTCTGTGATTGATAGAAGGGGACAAAACGGAGACAGGACACGGGGGACCTGGGAGGCGCTTTTGGTCGCTCGGCTGGACTGGTGTTGAGGAGGCCTACATCCCGAAGGACAGACGGGGGCCCTTCAAGGTCACGCTGAAGAGAGCATGTAGGATGCGACATGAAGGCTGCTCCTGTCTTTGCTGCCCGGGTGCCCGGCCCTCTCCCCGCGGGCAAGGCCTGCTGAGCTGGTCCGCACGTCCACCCGCTCGCTCGGGGTGTGTTGAGCTCCGTAGCTCTGTGGGTTCACAGTCCACATCATAGTGGGAAAAATTCCAGCCTTGGTTTCTCCAATTTTTTTCCGGTTCCCTTTGTATCAGTCCTCTTTTGCTGCACAAATATTTGCCCCCAAACCTAGTGGCTGAAAATCAAAAAGCACATTATCTCACCAGGCTTGGGGGGCCAGGAATCTGGGAGCAGCTTGGCCGGCACCTCTGGCTCCAGGTCTCTCTTAATAAGGCCACCTTCAAGGTGCCCGGTGGCCTGCAGTCATCTCATGGTATCGGTTCTTCACCGAGGGACCTCTGCAGGGGCTTGCTGGGGTGCTCAGTCCAGGGGAGGGTGAGGCAGAGGCCACGGTGGCCTTAATGACCTTGTTCAGAAGTCACGCACGGCCATGGCCATGTTCTGTTCGTCAGTCAGCCCATTCGAGGTGGAAGGGGTTGCCAAGAGATGGGGTCCCCCGGGGCCATCTTGGAGGATGGCCACCACCCTCCTAACCCTCTCTCTTCTGCCCCTGGGTCTCCAGTTATGCCACAGCGGACACTCGCTATGCCCCTGGGGTAACAGACTCTTCACTTTGGATGTCTTCGCGTTCCCCTCCCGTTTCTTCTCGAGTGGTGACTCGGGTCACGCCGTCCACTGACTGTTTTCTTCCAGACACGGCCCTTTTCCCTTGTAGACGCTTCCCTTGGTCAAGGTGACTGTGGGGTGGAGCCACGTGTTCCTCTGGGTGCAGGTCCCCTCCTCTGCCCGCCAGTGAGACGCCGTCGTTGGAGATCTCTCCATTTTTGCCGCTCTTGCTCGGTGTTTTCTGAGATGCTCTAACTCCACGCCAGGCCTCGGGGACGGTCACGGCGTGGCTGGCTCAGCCTCCCGAGGCCTTCCTCCTCATCTTCCCCCTCCCTGTCCCTTCGGTGAGCTCCTGTCGGGCACCGGGCTGGGTTTCCTGCCGACGGCACCAGGTGGCCCTTGTTCTTTTGTCCAGTTGGACAATTCCAGGCAGAACAGGGGCGGTCAAGCTTTTCTCTGAGTTCAGATTGCCACAGGACGTCCCACGTGTCATTTTCTTAGGACCCCAGAGGTGTGTCACCGTCTTCCTCATCGTCTCAAGTCGACCCCCTGCAGCGAGCAGGGCTCTGACCCCCATTTCCCAGGTGGGGATTTGGAGGTCTGTCTCTCGGGCTCAGCCCATGGCCGCCAGGGCCTGCAGCAGGACGCTGTGGCTCCAGTCACCTGTGCTTGTCCACGCGTAGCTGCAGCTACGGGAAGGAGGGCCGTCCCCAAACTACCCCGGGGCTGGGAGGGAGACTCTGGCTCCTTGGGGTCTTTCCCTTTGCAAAGACAAAGAGCTCACCCCGGCTGCTGTGTGTTCAGGCTGCACGGTCAGGAGCCGCTCCACCCAGCACCTCAGAGGCCAGGTTTTTCCTTTTGACTGAAATGGAAGTGAATTTTCCAGAAAGGACAGGATTAGGTTTGCCCTTGAATTAGTTGGCAGCTTGTCCCTATTGTTAAAAAGTAAAAAAAAAAGTCTTGTCACCCTGGTCCCACAACTTCAGTGCTAGCAGAATGAGCATAATTAAAAGAGGTTTGGAAGTTTCTTTTCAAAGAAAATCCTATCGCTTTCGGCCGGGCGTAGGGCTGAGGGGGCAAAAGGGGAAACTGAGCCCAAGGAGGGGATTAAATATCAAAGGCTGGCCCCTCCCGAGGGCTGCGCATTTGTTGGGCTCCATCTGGACTCCGGCCCCACCCCCAGGAAACGTCCCCAGCCGGTCTGGAGGTGGGTGGACCGGAGGGTCCTCTTTCATAAGTCACTTGATCTGTCCCTGTCCCCCACCCTCTGGTGGCCTAGGTTAGCCTTGGCAGCCACCCACGTCTGCGAGGGATACACTTCATCTGTCCCGCGAAGTCAGCGGGGGACCGATGCCTCTGTGGGTTTACAGTCAAACGTGGGGAGGCACATTTTAATCTTCTAGTTCCACCCACCCACACCCAGCCAAGGGAAGCCTTCAAGGCACCGCAGGCCCACAAAGGCCACTCTGCCTGGCCACCCACCCGCAAGGCGGGGACACACGTGAACATGCCAAGCAGGCTCAGGCGTGGGCAGCGTCTTCTCCTCCAGGACGTCCTGCAGGTGGGGGAGAGTGTCCAGCGCAGAGTCAGGACAGGCTCTGCTCATGCCAACGAGGCTCCTGCAGGCTCCGGTGGTGGCAGGTTTGCCTGAGAAGCAGCCGACAGAGTGTCCCCTATTGTCAGAGAAGAACAGCTGGGCGTGGGGGTGCACACCTGTAACCCCATGATGCAGGAGGCTGAGGCAGGAGGATCGCAAGTTCGAGGCCAGCCTCAGCAACTTAGCAAAGCCCTAAACCACTTCGTGAGACCCTGTCTCAAAACAAAATGTAAAAGCGGCTGTGGTTCAGCGGTTAAGTGCCCCTGGGCTCCATCTCCAGTGCCAAATAAATCCATAAATAAATAGGAAGAACGAATATCCTGTCACTCTCTTGCACTTCGTTGATGTGGCGATGTGGGACGACACAGGGGACCTGGGCCTGGTCCTTCCGCGTCCATGGTCCACGTGCTGATCTCAGCCGCCCTATAACGACCTCGTTCTCCTCACTTTTACAGGGGGAAACAGGCGAGGGCCCCTCAGCGTCAGGAAGGGGTCTCCTGGAGGAGGGGCCGTGTCTCCAGGCCACATGGGAACCCGAGGGTACCCCAGAAGCCGGCTGGCCCCAGGCCTGTCAGGGACACAGCGAGTGGCCTGGGCCAGACCACGGTGCCAGGCTGCAGCCCAGTCTGAGGCCACAGGAGCAAGCTGCTGCCGGCTGCCGACCCAGGGTCCTGCTAAGCTGGGCTCCGCCACGGCTCCCGGGTGGGCAGCGCCCCACGCCCTTCTGCATGTTGATGTCGCTGGTGAAGACAAGGCTGGGTGGGGCGGACTTCTGGGAGCTCAGGGCGTCAGTGGCTGGCCCTCCCTCGAGGTGGCCCCTCAGCCTTGGTTCTCACACCCACAGGCAAGTCCTTCCTGGGGAGTGACCTGGACCCGGGGGTGGCCCAGGCACCTGGCTCTACCCCGGGGCAGCAGAGTCCATGGGGTCCCCTGTGTGGTGGGGTGGGGGCTGAGACAGGGTGCCTGGGAACGAAGAGCTCCATTCCCATGGCCTGGGAGCTTTCCCCCAGTCCCCACACTTGGTGGACGCCCACTCACCCCTGGTTCTCAGCCCGGGCTGCTGGGCCGGGGGCTGCTCCCCCCATTTTCTTACAGACCAGGTGTCGAGCCTGGCAAGGAGGCTCTGTCTCCAATCGTGGGACTGAGCGCCTCCATGTGGCAAAGCCTGGAATTGCAGGTTTAGAAGGCCTCAGGGCCACAATGACTGTTCTCCCAATCCCGGGGCCTGGGGGTGCCTCGCCAGCACCCCTCCTCCTCTGTTCCCCTCCCAGCAGAACGTCCAGGTTTTCCTTGGGTGTGGCCAGGGGCCTGCCTCTCCGACCCAGCCCATGGCCTGTCTATGGGACGGGGAGATGGAGGTGAATGGGGGCCAGCTCCCAGAGTTTGTAGGGGGCTCCAACAGACTGTTGAGGAGGGAAATTTAAGTGCCCGAGTCCTCAGCTGCCCGGGCCCATCTGAGGTTTGGGCCTGGCCTTCCCTGCTGCTGCCCCTGGGTGTGCGCCTATTATTTTCGTTTTGTTGCACTAGAGATCAGACCCAGGGCTCACACGGGCTGGGCAGCCTCACCCCGGAGCTGCCCTGGCCCTCACTATTTTTACGTAACAGATTGAAGCAAAGGCCCAGGGGGACAGACTGAGGGCCTTGCCCTCTGGAGAACTGTGTGTTCTTTGGTGGTCATGCCGTGTGATGTCCCCACGTACACAGAAACCTGTCCTCGGAGAGGCCACCGAGGACACAGCAGGGAGCAGCTCGGCAGAGGAGGTGGTGGTCAGGAGGGGAGGGGCCAGCCCTGGACCGGCCCTGCCCCTGTGGCTTGGTGTCTGCGTCTCTGCAGCTCTTAGAGTTCTCGCTTGTGCGATTTCTTTCTCATTCTGAATGATGGTCTTTGCACTCTGCTCGTACTTGTCCCTCGTGGTTCTTTTTCTTAGACAGACCCGTGGGTCCGCAGGACCCTCGGGCCCCCAACACCCAGATGCCTCCAACATGGGCGCTGCCCCCGCCATTCCCTCGGGAGCTCGGAGGGGCTGAGGCTGAGGGCTGCTGCCTTTCCCACAGGGGATCTGCTTCCTAAGGGAGTGTCCCGTCCTGGAGGGAAGGAGACCGCTGCAGGCATTCAGTTCCCTGACCACAGGGATTGTGGGGATCGGCCCCACGGAGGCCTCTGGGCGGGAGGGGGGTGGGAGGCCGGGGGTGGGCGGGGCTCTGGGAGCGCCCGGGGACCAGATGGCAGGAGCAGGTGAGCAGGGGCAGGTGAGCCAGCTCACCACTGCCCCCTTCCTTCTGCCCTTCCCCAGGGATCTGTGGGCCCCATCCTTGGCCAGCCCCGGACAAGACACCTGGGGCAGCTGGCTTTGTGGGGCACCCCCAGGAGGCCTGGTAGCCTCCTGATGTCGGGGTACGAGGTCATGCCGTGTGATGTCCCCATGCGCGCACACACACACACACACACTCACACACACACTCACACACACACACTCACACACACACATACACACACACTCACACACACTCACACACTCACACACACTCACACACACTCACACACACACTCACACACACACTCTCTCACACACACACTCACACACACTCACACACACACTCTCACACACACACTCACACACACTCTCTCACACACACACTCACACACACACACTCTCTCACACACACACTCACACACACACTCACACACACTCACACACACACTCTCACACACACACTCACACACACTCTCTCACACACACACTCACACACACACACTCTCTCACACACACACTCACACACACTCACACACACACACTCACACACACACTCACACACACACTCACACACACACTCTCTCACACACACACTCACACACTCACACTCACACACACACACACACTCACACACACACGTGTGCCCATGGGCACAGGGGACACGTCCTGGGTCCCGTGGGCATGGCTGCCAGCAGCCCTCTCCTCCTCGCCCTCAGAATTCAGGCCTGTCAATAGCTGAGGGCCTGTGGGCACTGCCAGCCCTGGGCTTGGGTCTGTAGATAAATGTTAAGGTCCTTTTGGTTTAAGATTTCCAAGGGTCTAGCCTGTACCTGTGGTGGCCACCTGTGGTGGTCCACCCCTGTCATCCCAGCAGCTCGAGAGGCCGAGGCAGGAGGATGGTGAGTTCAAAGCCAGCCTCAGCAACTTAGCGAGGCCCTAAGCAACTCAGGGAGACCCTGTCTCTAAATAAAATATGAAAAAGGCTGGAGATAAGGCTTAGTGGTCAAGTGCCCCTGGGTTCCATCCCCCATACCAAAAAGAAAAAAAGATTCCTAAGGATCCCAGGATCAAGAGCCGAGGAGGGGCCTCCATGTGTTGATTCAATGTCGGTCTTCCCACCAATCCGTCCCTTCAGCTACTCGTCTGCCTGTTCATCTGTCCATCCGTCTGTCCACCCTCGCCTCTCTTCATTTACCCATCCACTCACCCATCCAGTCAAATGTCCGTCTGTCCATCTGTCTGTCCACCGGTCCACCTGTCCACTCGCCCTCCCATCCCATACACTCAGCCAAGCATTCTCTGCTCATCCATCTGCCCACCCAACCCCTGTCCATTGACCCCTCTACCCAGGCACCCAGGCCGCCGTCTCCCTGTCTGCCTGCCCCTCTGTCTGTCCACCCGTCCCTCTGTCTGTCCACCCGTCCAGCGGGTGCCCCCGGGGTCCCAGATGATTCCGATTGAGCTCTGTCTGCTGGGTGCTGGGGCCACAGGGGAGCCGGACACGGTCTTCGCCCTGAGTAGTTCTCAGCCGCATTCCGAGGGAAGGTGGGGGTGACCTGCGCAGCTGGACAGGGTCTGAGCTCTGCTGAGGCTGGCGCAGCCGGAGGCCCAGGACAGCTTGGCGAGCCCGCAGTGGACGCAGGAGGCCCCATGGGGGAACAAGAAGTTTGTGCAGAGAGCGAGAGCAGGACATTTCCAGGCCAAGACGCTGGCTCCACCTTGGCCCCAGGGACAGGCACAGGGTGAGAGAGCCAGCTCCCAAGGTGACCATGTCCCTTACCTCCTGGCTTCATGCTCTGTAAAGCGCCTGTTGTCTGTGTGCTGGACGGAGCACAGTAGAGGGGACAGTAGGTGGCTGCTGCAGCCCGGCGGGCTGGGCAAAATAGCCTGGGGGTGACGAGCAACTTGTGTAGATTGGTACAGCAGGAGTGGGAGCCGTTTACTGTAGGACAGGAGGGGTATATATACATTCCACACAGCTTATCTAATTAACATAAACTAGACACAGCAGTCAGCCAATCAGGAATCTCCACACTTAATGGCTCGCTGGCGTCACTTCACAAACCACTCCTCCGGCATTTTGCCAGGCGCCATCCAGACTTGTTTACAGACTCTAACAGGCGGCAAGGCCTCGGCGTGGGCTCAGGAATCCCCGTCTCTGGGGAGAGCCGTTTGCCACACACAAGGACACAGTGCGGCCCGTGGGGAGGCCTGAGCCCCCTGCCAGCAGCCACGCGACCCACCAGCCTCCGAGGGCGCCCCCTGGAAGAAGATCCTCAGGCCCAGTGAGACCTGGTGAGGACGGGCCTGCAGCCCCCGGAGAGACCCGCAGCCAGCTGCGCCCACCTCAGCCCTCCACGGCCTGGAGCCACAGACACGGCGAGGCCAGCCCAGGCCTGTTGTGGCTTGGCCACTCCATGGGGTGACCTGTTCACAGCAGTGCGTGGTCAGCACCCGGGCAGGGACAGGAGTGGGCCAAGGCACAGCCCGTGGGAGCAGGAGACAAGGAGGTGGCTGGGAGAGCCTGGGGGCTGGGGAGGGAGCCCGCACCTCGGCCACTCTGCCACGGTCCCTCTGTCTAGTCAAACGCCCACCTAAGGGTTGTGTTCAGTGGAGATGGCTCTGTTCAGAGAAGCTGTCCCCGGGCGCCTGCCCACGGCAGGCCGAGTCACCGGGCGCGTGGCTGCCAGCCCTGGTCCTGCCCTGCACCTGTGGGTTGGTGTCTGTGACTCCGCCGTGGTTTGTTATTGGCCTCTGCACTCAGGGTGACGGGCGAGGGGGGACAGCAAGTCGGCCTGTCCCCATCTCCCAGCCCCAGCCCCCAGAGCCCGGCCACCACACGGGCGGCGAGGACACTGGGCAGGATGGGGTGCGGGGGCTTCAGCAGCGGTGTACAGGGCAGGCTGGGCTGGTGAGGACTCCTGGGCAGGGCCCAAGTGACTCCAGGGAGTGGGGGCAGAGGGAGCCAGGGGATGTCTGGGGGGGGGGGAGGGAGCCAGGTGACGTCTGGGGAGGGCCAGGTGACGTCTAGAGCAGGGCGGGGGGAGCCAGGTGGAGGAAGCTGTGAGGCACCAGCCTGCCGGCGTCGGAGGGCTGCAGGGGCAGAGTGGCCGGCCCGTAGCGGGAGAGGCTGAGGGACTGGCGTGGAGAGGTGCTTGGTCCAGCTGGGGGCCCACCCTGTAGCTCCCACTCACCCGACTCCCCCACAGTGGCCCGTGGCGGCCGCAGGACAGGTGTTCTGGGATGAGCATCAGCATGGGTCTAGGGTGATGGCCCCAAGCTGGGGTCTGGGCAGTGGGAGGTCACTCTGCACCCCTGCAGGGGAAATGCCACCTGTCCCTGTCTGCCACGTGGCTGCCTTGCACTCCCTCCAGTCAAGGCCACTTGGGCCTGGAGCTTGGGCCTCTGAGCGGCTCTCAGTGCCCTGTCCAGCCCAAGCCCAGCCTGGCCCCCGCCTCCCGGGCTTGTGGACAGCTGCTTGGCTGCTCCCTCAAATGGAGACCCTGGGGGTGACCTAGTGTCCCTTTCTCTTCTTCCGAGGACACCTGTCCTATCAGATTAGGGCAAATCAGGGTCCCACCGTCCTTGAGACCTCATGTCACCTCCACCACCTTCCCCAAGGCCTTTCCTCCAGATTCAGTCCCACTGGGAGTCAGGGACTCCGAGCACCAGCATCTGACAAGTGTGACTTCTCCCACTGGGCAGTCACCACGGCTGGTTCCTGCTGTCTGTCTGTCTGTCCGTTGCTGAGTCGGAGGGCGCTGGGGTGTTCTTGGGTGTGGCAGCTTTGCACAGAGCCACAAGAAGCACCCACGGAGTCTCCGTGTGCACGGGGTGTTCCGTCCTCTTGGGCTCCATCCTTGGGTTTGGGGTCCTAGGCTAAGGGCAGACATTTATAAGGATTTGCCGACTGTTTTCCAAAGTGGCTTCGACCCTGGAGGGCCTTGCGGGCTTGCTGTTAACGCTGTATCACGGGTTTACAGTCCAAAGAACCACAGTGGTCCGTCCTAAAGCCCTGTGCAGGGGTGTCTCTGTGCGGCTTAATTTGCTACCACGAAGGCGGGGGATGCAGAACCCGTTTCCTTGAGCTGTTTCCCTGCCCTGCGTCTTCTTCGGCGAAATGTTTGTTCAAATATTCGACTCATTTTTAATGGTGTAGTTTGTTTTCTTATTACTGAGTCTTGAGAGTTCTTTAGATATTTTGGATACAGTTCTTTATCAGATCTGCGGTTTGCAAATATTTTCCCCCAGTGAGGGGCTGATCTTTTGGTTTTAACAGAGTGTCTTTCAGTGAAGAGAGATTTTTAGTTCCGAGGGAGTTCACTTATTAATTTCTTCTTTTATAGATTTTTTTTAAAAAAACATAAATCCTTTTACAGACTGTGCTAAAGCTATAGATTTTGCTTTGAGGGCTGTGATGGGCTTTTAGCTCCCTATGCGTGTGTTTATGATTCTCCTCCAATATGGACGGTCCGCTCCTCAAACTCTCTCACTGTCTCCCCGTGTCTGGTGAGAGCTCCACCAGGGCGGGTGTCATGCCACTCGATGTCGTCCCGGAGGTCCCTGAGCGACCTGGCCAGTCGCGCAGCTGTGTCAGAATGCCGGAGACCGGGCGATCTATAATGAACAGGAATGTATTGGCTCCTGTTCTGGAGGTTGGAAGTCCAAGATCAAGGTGCCGACACCCAGCGAGGGCCTTGGGCTGCCTGATCACCTGGCAGAAGGCAGAAGGGCAAGAGGGCAGAGCTGATCCACGCCTGCGGGTCCTCTTTATCACAAAACTCACCCCTTTATCCCTCCATTAAGCCCCTCTCCCACCGAGCTCGCTCCGGAGATTGAGTCACCAGCACGGGGACTCTGGGGGACGTGTTTCAGTGTACACTGACCTCCGTTCATCTACTTGGGTCTGCCTCCGTTGAGCTCTCTGGGCCTTTATCCTGCAGGACTGACGCTGCTCCCCGTGAACTTCGCATTCTGTGGTTCGTTTCTAGAAGCTCCGTTTGCTTTTAAAGTGTATATCCTCCTTTTAATGCTTGTTTTCCCTTCATGTTGTGAGTCGATTTTTAATAGCTCTTAAAGCCACTGTCTGCTGGTTCCTTCGTCCCCATCCTACCTGGTCTAGTTCTCTGGACGCTTCTGATCATTGTCCTGATTTTGCCGCCTGATGGTGTGTCTAGTGATTTCTGTTCCGAAGCTCGGCATCGTTCGCGTCACCTTGTTCTGAGTTTGGATTCTTCCTTTAGAGCGTCCTGGACATCTAGTTTGGCAGTAGAGTGACGTGTGGGTGCTTTCCGTCTCTTGGAAGCTTGTTTGGGGCTGCTCTTGGGTCGCCTGTACTGCAGGACTGACTCTTCCGTGACGAAGGCACGTTCCTTCCAGGTCTCCTCCCACGGCTTCGGGCACCCCACAAGCTCTGTAGCTTTGGCCAACAGGAACCTGCCCGTGTCCCAGCCCCGGGAGAGCTCTGGTCATTGTCTGGCCCTGGGCTCACCAGCAGCTGTCCCAGGCCCGCCCTGTGCACAGGCTGGTCTTCCACACAGACCCACGGAGAGCTTGGGCGTGTCTGGGGCTTTCTCTGCGCAGCTCTGCCCCTCTAGTAGGACTGCCGGTCTCGGCTCCCTCCACCCCGTGGCTCCTCAACCTGGAGGGACGCGGGGGGAATGCAGGCTCACCGCTCTGGTCCTTCCCACGGGTTGATCCTCTGCGATCTCAGGGGCCCGGGTCCACACAGGGCATGGTCATAAGCACGTGTTACAGTTTGGATTGAAATGACCCCTAAAGGCCGTGTGTTGGACGCTCAATCCCAACTCGTGGTGTTATTGGCAGGTGCTGCAATTTGAGGAGGTGGGGCCTGGGTGGAGGAGGTAGGTCACTGGGGAAGTGCCCTTGAAGGGGATATTGGGACCCTGGCCCCTTCATCTCTTTTTATTTTGCTTCTCTGTGGCCACGAGGTCAGTAGCCTCCCCCCGACGCACTCCTGCCATGATTGCTGAAACAACAGGGCCGAGCGACTGTGGACCGAAACCTCTGAAACCACGAGCCACATAAACCTTTCTTCCTTTTAAGTTGATGACCTCAGACATTTAGTCACAGGAACGGAAGGTGACGGACACACTCCTCAAACATGGACTTTCTCACCTGATTCTCCTCCCCTCTCCTTGGATAAGGCCTGTTGGTCACTTATTTTCTGTTTTCCTGGTCTCAGCCCCCAGCTACGCTTTCTTCCTCGTGTCTGCCCTGTGCTTCTCAATATGCAGCGTCCCTCCTGTGGGCTGGACATTGGGCAGACCTGGTTCTGAGCCTGCTCTGCTTCTTGCTGGCCGTGGGGCAGTGGGCTCCCTCTACACCCTCCAGCCCCACTGTTTGCCTGTGTGCGATGGGCCAGGAGCCTATGCCGAGCGGACACCTTGTAAGTTCTGGTTGGGCAGGTCCACAGGGCAGCGGGCAGGGGTCCCAGCATGCTGTCCATGCAGCAGATCCAGGCCTGCGGGTCCCTTGCTGGTGGTTTGACCTCTCAGGGCCGCAGGGAGCCTGGTCTGCTCTGCCTGCGGGGAGCGTGTGAATCAAGGAACATGGCGGCTGAGGCAGCCTCGCCCGGATTCTTGACGGTGGCCTCCTGACGCCCGATCGTGTGACCACATTCCCCCCAGGGAGCAGGTCTGGCCCTCGGAGAAGGTGTGAGAGCTTCCCAGGCACCCGGAGGCCCACTGGTCAAGGGGCTCTCCACGACTCCCCTCTGGTCGGTCGTTCACGTTGGCCCAGTGCCCAGCACCAACAGACCTGCCCGCTCGGGCCTCCTGACGTGGCCACCACGAGGGTCCAGGTGGTCTCTGGACCCCGAGTCAGAGCATCATTCAAGGCTGCAAATTCCCATCAATCCCCACGCCCTGCACTGCGGGGACATGCAGGGTCACTTGCTGGTAGCTGAGCGCGTCCCTGCTGAAGACACACAGGTCCATGGCCACTCTGTGCAGGGCCAGGGCTGTGGCAGGCCGACTCCCATAGTGAGCAGCTTCTCGGTCACCTTTGAACATCCCTGGGGAATGCCACCCAAGGGTGAGGTTTCACTGTGGTCATCAAAGGTCCCGAGGCGGCCGCCATGGGCAGGGTGGGAGTGAGGCAGCGCCTTGACTCCCAGATGACATGGGGGGCCGCAGTGAGGCCAGGAGTGGGGAGCAGGGCTCCTGACCGCTGCAGAGGGTGCCCGGGGACACCGGGGGTCTCTCCCGCCCTCCCTCAGGATGGGGGCAAAGAAGGGCAGGATCTGGGTCTCCACCCTCCTGAGCACTGGGCTCCCAGCCGGGTCCCGTTACCCCGTCCCCAGTGAGGTGGGATGACAAGCCGGCTTCTCGCTTCTCCAGGCGGAACCTAAGGAATGTGAGCCTCGCGGGGCAGGCGGGGGCGGGGGGCAGGCCTGGCCCCAGGGGGCCTGGGAAGTGGCGCGGCCGCCGCTGGCTATTTTCTTACTGACTTAGCCAACGGTGGCCGGGCCTGAGCGCTGAAGTACCGTGGCGACCGTGGGGCGCTGTCCTGCAGGGGAACTGGGCCTCACAGGAGAGGGACAGGTGTGCGCTCAGGGCCTCCCTTCTGGAATCCCGGGGGGCCTGGTGGCAGAGGGAGCCTGCAGATGCGGTCTGCACTCAGGCTGGCTGCTGTCGCCAGAGTGTGGTCGCGCCTCTGAGCCTCAGTTTCCCCAAATGTGGGCTGGAAGCCGTGCTGATGGCAGCTTTCCATGGGGTCCTCCAGAGGACCACAAGGACGCGTGTCTGCACAGAACCCGACAAACGGTGCCTGAGAGTTCGGTGAGTTCAGAGCCGAGTCTGCCCAGGCCTGAGGGGGACGGCCTCCTCGGAGCGGCCGGGAAGGGGAGGGCAGGACGAGGCTCAGGCTGTCCCAGTCCGACCACACACCTGGCCCGCAGAGGGGCCTGCTGAGGGCCGGCCTCTCCAACGCCCACTGCCTTTCGGGGCTGCCAGGACCTCCCGGGGCAGCCAGGGAGGGGGGACAGCCAGGGACCCGAGCTTCAGGGGGAGGCACGGGCTCCGTCCATCTGCCTGGGATTGGAAGCAGCTCACAGGTGTGGCCACTGCACAGGTGGGGACAGCGAGTCCTGACAGCCCGAGGATGGGCCCGGCACCCCGTGGGCACCAGAGTCACCAACGTCCTGAGAACTGTCCCCACGGCCCGGGCCTCTTCCACGCTCAGGGGCAGAGGCTTGGATACCCCTGGGACGGACATGGCCCTGCACTGAGTGCTTTGGCGAAGGTCACCATCAGCTGGGGACAGAGTGTGTATTGTCAGGCATGCCGACCCAGCCCTTGTGCCCTGCAGGCCGCCCCTGACCACAGGAATTCCTCGTGGGCACCCTCACTCACACTGGGAGGCGCCCGTTCCCGTGGGGGTGCCCGCCTCCCTTCCTTCCTCCCTGAGCCGCTTTCAGGCCGGAGGCGGAAGCCCTGGCCAAGCAGACCTCAGACGGACCTCACCCACCATTCTCCAAAACCTAATTGCTGGGGCTGTGTCTGCGATGGGCACCGACCCAGGGCCTGGGCCTGCCAAGAACCTCCCGTGTGAATACCTGCACAGGGCTCTCCTGTGGGAACCAGTCACCCAGAGCCTGGCGCTTGTCCCCAGCCTGTCTTGTGACATTAGGCAGATCAAAGCCCCATTGTAAAAACTCATGTTCTCCCTGTTTCTCTGGTGGGAGCCGGTGTCCTGGGACGGCCCTTCCCTGTGTCCGGCGTGGGGAGGGAGCTGACCGCGGAACGTGGCCCCACGCCGAGGCCTGGCGCACCTCCTGGGAGAGCCCCCTCCCCCTGGAAGTGAGGCTGCCTGCCTGGGTCTGAGGCCGGGCACACCCTGAGAAAGAATGAGAGGGCGCGGGCAGCCCAGAGCGCTGCAGCGTCTTTGAGGAACAAGTTCCTACTTGGTTTTACTGAGTAGCAGCTAAGAGGGGGGGGACGTCACCACGCTGAAGTCACGGAGGCTGCCTGGCGGGGGACGGCTGAGGAGCTGGACAGGGCCCGGCAGGGGTGGCCTTCAACCAAGGCCGACAGGCGAGAAGACCTGCCTGACCACCCTGAGTGGCAGGGAGTAGGAAGGTGACAGCCCCCCTCCCCAAGCCTGATCTCTGTGTGTCAGTCGAGGGGTACAAACTGCTCACCCACCTGAGCGCGGTCCTGCAGCCCACAGATCCATCGGTGTGGGCTGCCATGCTGCGACAGGTAGGAAAGAGTGCCAGGGTGGGTTGGTGATGCCTGCCCTGGTGCCTGGCTCACAGTGTGCTGTGTGTGTTGTGCGCTGGCTGCCGTCTCCGGTGGGTTAGTCAGATAGGCTGGGGTTTGCTGCCTTAACAAGTAAACCTCCCGATCTCATCAGCTCAAATACACCATGAGGATTTCTCTTAAAGTGAAGGCACAATGTGTCAGGTGATGGAAGAGGGCCACGTGGGCTCTTCATGGCTCTTCTGTCCTTTGCTATGTCCCCCCAATTCACATGCTGAGATCCTGACCCCCAGCCCCTCAGGACAGGCTTTGAGGCAGACCCTTAAATAGGTGGTTAACGTGAGGTCTTTGGCCTGGCCCATCTGACAGACACACATGGAGGACCAGTGAGGACACAGGGAGGGGATGCCATCTGCAAGCCAGGGAGCCAGCCCAGCCCCGAGGCACCTGGACCTGACTTCCAGGCTCCAGGATGTGGGACGGTGGCTGCCTGCTGTGGTAGTTGCTGACCGGTGTGGATGATTCAGACGCCTTGGCACGTCTACAGGGAGGACTCCAGACACAGCCCAGGAGGGTGGACACGGGGGACCCAGGGACAGAGCAAGCAGGACCCTGGACACAGATGCCTGTCCTGGTGATGCTGTTGAGGGCCGGAGCAGTGTGCGTGGCAGGCGTGGTGATGGGACTCCCTGGTCTCAGGGTCAGGCCACGGCGTCATCTCAGCTGCATGGAGGAGGCCCAGCTCAGAGGGCAGCCCGTCCCTCCCTGTGCCGGCTCTATGCCCGCTTCTGCACGGGGTGGCAAGGGCTCAAAACCAGAAGTGGTGGCAGCAGCATTGGCCGCCCCCTGTCACCCGGCCTTGGCCACACCAGGTTTCGGCCCACCTCACCTCTGACCCTCACGCCAGCTGGGCTGTGTGTCTGCTCCTAGATGGCCAGCCTGGCCATGCCCGAGAGGCTTCCCCAGGAGGTCACAGCTGTGAGGTGGCAGGGCTGGGACCCAAGTCCAGGTCTGTGGGGCCCACACGAGACCCTGAGTGTGGAGGTCACTGAGGACAGTGTGTGGCCACTGTTGAAGGACCACAGGGCCGATGGGGCAGCTCCAGGTGACTGCACCCCACACACCTCACTTGGACTCCCCCAATCCCCAGAGTAGGGGTCTGGCCCCAGGCCACGGCTGGACTGCAGAGGAGCTATGTGTTCTGGGGTCCCAATGCAGGGAGAGGGTGCAGGTGTTAGGGGTGTGGGGTCCACGTGGTGGCCCTCTGCTGGCCGTGGTGGCAGTCTGTGGCCTCTGCTTGTCCTGTGTCTGGAGTCCGTGAGGGCGGCTCTGGCCCTCCGCGTGCACTGCTCACACTTCCCGGTGAGAACCACGTGGCAAGTCCCTGCACTCTGCAGCCATGGCCACTCGCCCTCCCTCCGGGTCCTGGCTTCTCAAAGCCTGTGCTGTCCATGAGGACTTGGAGGAGCGGCTTCTGTTCCCGGAAGGCCTCATACCCTGGGGAGTGTGGGAGAGCAGGCAGGGCCCTCAGGTGGAAACCGAGGCCACCCTTCCCTGGCTTCCAGTGGGCCAGAGCCGCGTGAGGGACCTGTGACTCACATCACCAAGCATCCTGACCCTGTTCTGTCCAGCACAGGCTGTCACCTGCTGGAGGGGAGCCAAAAGGAGACTTCACCCCCAAGGGCAGCTTAGAGAAAGGAGAGGTGGCAGGGAGGGTGAGGCCTGGGGCTTGAGAAGTGACCTGCAGAGTCTCCTTCAAGCACCAACACCATGAGCCCTGGAGCTGGCCTCTGAGACTTTGCCCACACCTTCCCTCTGCCTGGAGGGCCTGCCCCACACACCGTGGTATGCTGCCCTGCAAGCTGGACCACTCAGCCCCTGCCCCAGGCCACAGTAGGCTCACCTCGGGGCCAGCCCTGCCCTGTCAGAGGAAAGCATAGCCTTGTTTCTGGAACTGGGCTGATTTTCTGAGATTTCCTGAGAAGCAATTTATTGGGAATGGAAATCCCCAAAGACGAGACACTCCTCTGGTAAATCAGGGAATATGATACTTAGAGAAAAATCCCTTTTCTGTGGGGGCCTTTATATCCAGATCCTACACATCTCTGCTTTCTTGGCACTCACTGTTACCTGCTGAGGGTTAGAAATTGTGGAAAACTAGTCACCTGCATGTAAGCCCCAGCAGAACTGGCCTCTTGTGATTTGCACATGGACAAAGTCCCCTTCGTTTCCAACCAGGCAAAAAGCCATGACTGGGTGGTAGTTCTCAGAGTGTGGAGGTAGCACCTATTCATAGTCCGGAGGTAGCCCATGTTCATGGACAGGGGGTAGCCCATGTTCATGGACAGGAGGTAGCCCATTTTCATGGACTGGAGGTAGCCCATGTTCATGGACAGGAGGTAGCCCATGTTCATGGACAGGAGGTAGCTCATGTTCATGGACAGGAGGTAGCCCATGTTCATGGACTGGAGGCAGCCCATGTTCATGGAATCAGAGAACCCATACTGTTAAGGTGTCATTTTTTCTCAAATGAATGTGTGGATTCAACACCATCCTACTCACAATCCCAGTAAGCTTGTTTTTTGAGAAGATTACTCTAACACTTGTATGAAAAAGCATAGGTAACAGACTACCTGGGACAATTTTTAAGAAGAAATGCGGGGGTTGGGCTCAGCAATCTTCGCTTTAACCAGCCCTTCAGGTGGACCCGCTGCACACTAGTTTGGGAATCTCTGGGAGAACAAGGAAGTTCTGAGGCAGGGGAGCCAAGCTCAGAGGACCCTTTGCTCAGTGGGTCCTTCCTTCTGAGTTCAGCACCCCTTCGGTCTCTCCCCCTTATTTTATGTTTAAGTGATGCACAGCACTTGTACACATTTAGAGGGTGCAACAGGATGATCTGACACACATATGCAGTGTGTAGTGCTCCAACCAGGTGACTGGCATCGCCATCTCCTTAAGCAGTTTCTGCTTGTTTGTGATAGAAACTCCACGCTCCTCCTTCAGTTGGGACCTGTGGTTGGCCTGCTGTGCTGAGGCGTGCCAGAGCTTATTCCTCCCACGGAGCTCTGTTTTGGTTCCCGTTAGCAGCCTCCCTCTACCCCCTTCCTGCCCCCTTTCCAGGCCTCTTGTAACCACTCCTCGATGCTCTGCTCCAGGGAGCCAGCTTTTCCCCGTGAGAGGAGGATGCGTGGCCCTTGCCATCTCGTGCCTGCGTCTTTCGCTGCACACAGCGCCCTTTGGTCCCACCCACGTGGCTGTGGATGATCGGACGTGATCTTCCCATGGGTAGACCTCGCGTCTTAGCACTGGTTTCTGTTGGTGGCAGTGTCTGAGGCCCTCGATCCCTCTCTCCTCTCCAGTCTGCCTCACAGGGCCCCTGGTGCCCCTGGCAGAGCTGCTGCCTCGCCTTCCCATCACCTTCCCTGTGGTGGCTCTGGGGCACAGGAGGGCCTGGGAGGAGGTGGAGACCAGTCCTCTCCAGCCTCCAGGACGAGTGTGGGAAGAGACCCGCTACAGTCACACATTACTGAGGTGCGTTCCTGGGACGGACACACGTGTACCTCCGTGTTCTGCAGGGAGTTGGTTCCTGGAGCCTGCCCTGCACACTCAAATACCACACTCTGAGGATGCTCAGGCCTCACACAGAGCACCAGTGTCTGTATGGGACTTACGCACACCCTCCCGTACCTGCAATCATCTCTAGGTGACGTAGGATGCCTGGTGCAACGTCAGTGCTATCTATGTAAGTGGTGTTACACTGTGTCATCTAGGGAATAATGAAAAGGTCCCTACCTGCTGAGAGCAGGTGCAATAACTCTTCCTGAATAGTTTCAGTCAAGGTTGGTTAGACCTTTGGACCTGCAACCTGCAGAGGGCCAACTGCATTTTAGGCAGCAGAGGAATCCTGGCCCTTTCTCAAACCCGCAGCTTGTGAAGATTTCAAATGCACCTGCTCAGCTGCATGTCCACCCCCCACCCTGCCCTGACTGCTGTCCTGGCTCATGCTGGCCTCTGACAGAGTCTCAGCCAGTCTCCCCTGGCCCCTCCTAAATTCCAGCTGTCCCATCATCCTGTCTTCTCCCAGGGTGGCCACACAATCTTGCAATTGTAGAGTTGTTTTCCCTCCCCTCATTGGTTTTTGGGTTTCCTGCCTTGCTTTGGAAGACTTCCTGCCCTGTGAAGTCACAGGAGCATCCTCCTGTATTAACCCCATACGTTGACAGTTAAAACACACTGTAAGTGCACTTGGAAGCCATTCTGGTGTGTGGAATGAGGTAGGGATTCAAATTGCCCCAACCTTTTTAAATGAAGAATCTGCCCCTGTTCTAGTTAGGGCTCCTCCACCTGTGCATGGAGAAGCCTCTGGACCCTCTCTCAGGCCACTCTTCTGTCTGTTCTGGGAGCAGCGAAGTGGCTCCTGGAATACTGTGGCTGCAGCGTGGGTGCTAACATCTGGGTGGCAAAGCTCCCTCCTGTCTCCAAAGCCATCTTGACAGTTTTTACAGATTGATTTTTTTTTTTCATGTAAGCATCAGAGTCACAGGGTCTGATTTTTTTAAAAAGAAGATTTTATCTAGTTTTTTTTAAAAAAAATGACATAAACCCAAATTCAGAATCTTGTTGGGACCCAAGGGATAGAATAAATCTATTGGTCCTTGTAGATTTGGCAAACCATGATAATAAAGTCATCTTGAAGAACGTCTCTCTGCCTTTATTTACTCAGGACTTGATTTATGTTCTCTGATGGCATTTCATATTTTCGTTATAGAGATCTCGGCACATTCAGAACTTGTGGCCCTTTAAGACTTAAAGGGCCAGATGACAACAGCTTTGGGTGATTTGCAGGGTTTGGAGAGCTGCTGAGGGTGAAGGCTGTGTCTTCTTGCTCCCCCCGGGAGGAGGTCATTCTCTGGTCCCTGGTCACCTGAGAGCTGCTCCCAAACATGGATGAGAGTGGCCCAATCTACAGAGGAGGGACTCTGGGGCTTCTGCCACGGCAGCGGCACCCTGCCCCTGATTCGCTACACACAACAAGCGTCCTCTGGAAGCAAGGGACCCCAGTCCTGCCAGATGACAGGACAGTGGCAACGCCTCATTCCCTGGGGCCTGCTGCCTCTGACACTGGTCTCCCAGTTGGGGACAGAATCCCCAGGGCAGAGAAGTGCCTCACTGCTCTCTTCTTCTCCTGCAGACCCTCAGTGCTGGCCTCCAGCCCTGGGCCTCCTCCCTCCTGCACAGCCTGGGGCAGGCCCTAGCTCTCCTCAGTACCCTCACGCGTGTCTCGGGCCACGTGACGGGTCTTGGTCATGAATTAGCTGCATAAACAACAAGTTTGCTTTGCCTAGAGGACGGGTCACCCGGGGGTGCATCTCTCAGGTTGAGCCCGAGGTGAAGAGTGACTGTATCAGCAGACAGCTCCACCCCCAGGACGCAGGGCTGGAGGGGACAAGGGTAGACAGGAGGTGACCATCCATGGAAACCAGGTTTCTTTTTGGAGGGATTAAAGTTGTTCTGATGTGATTGTGGTGTGGGCACTCAGCTCTGAGCTTCTAAGAACACGTGATGTATCCCGTGGTATGTAAATCACCTCCCAATAAAGCTATTCTATATTAGAACAGAATAGGCCATCCACTGCCCACGTTCTAGGGTGAGGTGACGGGGGCAGAGAGGAGCCCTGGTGAGCCAGCTGCCCGCTCTCCGAGTGTCCCCACCCCCGCCCAGCAGGTCGCCTCTCTCCGCCATTGTCCAGGGGCTCACCTGCCTGGCTGTGGCCCCCTCCACTCCTGGCTTCCCACAGACCCAGTCTGAGCAGAATCTCAGTGCACTGCTCTTGCTGCTTCCCTGGGGTCCACCCTGCTCCCTGGACAAGCAGGACTTCAGTGGTCGGAGGCTCAGCACCATATCCTCTCCAAAGTTCATTCACACAGATCAGCTCCAGCTTTCTACCATCCACCCACCTGCCTGTCCTTCTATCCTTCTATCTGACCACCTGCCCCTCCAACCATCTGTCCTTCCATCTGTTGAAATACCCATCATCTGTCCCTTTGTCCACCGATCTATCCATTTTTTCAACTTTTCATCCATCCATCTATCCATCCATCCATCCATCATCCATCCACCCATCAACCTCTCCATTCATCTGTCCGATTCTCTACCAATCTATCCATTCCTCCAACTCTCCATCCAACCATCTCTCCCTGCCGCAGTCTGGCTGGGCACAAAATAACCGAGCCGCCACGAGGCACTTGTAGGTTCAAACAGGAACTCCTTTATTCCCCGAACTCCCGTGAATGCCGCCCATGCAGCCCTTCCAGGAACACCACCATCCGCAAATCCCTCCTCCGGAACTTCCCCAACCAATGCAAACTCCCCAGGAATCCCCATGAGAACTCCAAAGTAGCGGCACAGGAGGCGGACAGCAGGGATCTATATACAACTGAATACGCAGCTTAACTTAACCATTATCATCTCAATGGCTCGCTGGCTCACCTCTCAACCACTCCCTCTGGCACAATGCCATGCGTCATTCTGACTTGACTGTGGCTCTCAACATCTCCATCCATCATCCAACCATCATTCATTCATCCATAATTCATCCATCCATCCATCATCCATCCATCCATCATCCATCCATTCATCATCCATCCATCCATCCATCATCCATCATTCATTCATCCATAATTCATCCATCCATCCATCCATCCATCATCTATCCATCTCTCCATCCATCCATCCGTCTGTCCACCCCACCCCCCACATCTGTCCCATAGACATTCACTGAACACCTGCTCTGTCGGCTCAGAGTTTGGTGAAGTCACCTACATAGACCACACCAGCTATGAGGAGGAGCGTTTCCTATTCTGAAACCTTAAGCCATTGGTTCAACACCCTCTTCCTGCTCTTGGCTGCATCTCAAGGCAGCCACTGTGACCAGACTGTGTGACCCTGTGTTTTAGTCAGCTTTTGTGTGACCTCCTCACCTTAGAGGAGGACAGTGTCCTTGGGGCTCGGTTTCAGAGGTCTCAGTCCACAGACAGCTGACTCCACTGCTCTGGGCCCGAGGTGAGGCAGAGCATCAGGGGAAGGGCCAGCAGAGGGGGCTTCTCAGCTGATGGCAGCAAGCAGGCAGGGAGGGCGGAAGGGCACAGGGAAGATGGACCCTTCCAGAGCGTGTCCCCAGTGGTCACTCCACACCAGTGACCACCCAGTCAGTCCTTTCAAGCTTGGATGGACGGACAGGTTGCTGCTCTCAGAGTCCAGCACTGCACCCCCGAGTGGTCCTGCCTTATTAACAGGAGCTCGTGTGGGCATCTCGTGTCCTAGTCACAGCAGGTGGCATGGCCCTTGTCCCACAGTGGGGACAACAGTCCAGCGAACACTCACACAGATACACAGGAAGGGCGGAGGAGAACAGATGTCAGAGGGGTGATGTGCCAGGGGTGGTCAGGAAGGGACTCAACAGGATGGCAAGCTGAGGGTGGCCAGTCCCTGGAGGGCAGGGGGAGGGGCGGGGGGCCAGGTGACCCTGGGGCAGCTTTTCAGGCTGTGGGACTGGCAGTGACTTCATTAGCAGCCAGGCTGTGCGCCCAGCCCTCGGCCAGCCTCTCGTTCCTGTGAGCCGGCCCATGGCCCAGGCCTTGGAGCCGGCCCTCCCTGGGCTCCGCGCTCTGCAGCCGCCATCCTGAAGGTCCACGCGACCGCCGGGCCTCGTGTTCATTCTGCACTGGGCCCTGCGGGTCCTGCACGTGGCTGACCCCCTGGGGCCCGAGGCTAGGAGCAGCTCTAGGGAGACCAGGCCCACACGACGGCCAGAGCTGCCCCCACCTACCAGTCGACAGGGCAGAAGCTCCTGCTGTGCCACTGACCGCCACGTGACGGGGCAACAGAGACCGGCCTTGGCCTCCGTCGGCTCCTCGGCAGCGAGGGCGCGCTCTGTCTCCAGGGGAGGCAGGGCTTCGTGCCCACCCCTGGGTGGGGCTCGCTGCAGGGTCGGGGCACTTCCTCTGCACCACCCTGGAGCACGGTGTCCCCACGGGGCCACGGGCCCCTGCACCTGGGGCCAAGGAAGCCCACAGCAAAGTCGGTCACACCCAGGAAGGGAGAGGGGGAAGGGAAGCTGCCCAGGATGGACCCCAGACTCAGGGTGGCCAGCCAGGGCCTCGGGGGGGCAAGGTCACGGCTGGAGAGGAGAAGCCCGCGTGGAGGGAGGAGAAGGGCAGACGGGCGTCGGGAGGGCAGGAGCTGGCCCTCAGGAGGCCGAGGTCAGGAGGACTCGCGCGGAAGGCGGCCCTTGCAGACCAGGTGGGGAAGCAGGTCAGAGGCCGGATCAATCAGCAAGGACCCCGGCCGGTCACAGGTGCTGCCGGGAAGTGTGGCAGCCAGGTCGGGGCAGCACGGGGCCAGCTCCCTGGGAGGAGGCCGGAGGGCCACCTGGGTGCCTGGGCCCCCGGGCCTGCGGGGCTCTTCACAGTCCTGCCTGGGGCCCCGCCTGTCCCCAGAGCTCTCTCTGCCCGGCCTCAGCCAGGTCCTGGGTCCAGGATCAGAGGAGCCTTCAGGGCACAGAGGGCAGCGTGGCTGTGCTTCCCAAAGAAGGTCCCAGGGAACCCCACCCCTTAAGGCATTCTAGGAGGACTTTGAGGTCCCCGTGCTTGCTCTGTCCCCTGGCAAAGACGGCTGTGCCCTGTGGTCCCCAAACTTGGGTCCCAGCAGCAGCTGGTGGAGCTAGAATTGGCTTTGGGAGATGATGGCCAAGCCCATCCGCCTGTCCCGCTCCTGAGAGGCCTGGGGGAGGACGGTCACTTCCCAGGCCCCTCGACTCCTCACTGGACTGTGATTCCCGTGGGTTCAGAGCGGCCACTGGCTCCGCCTCCCACGTGGCCTCCATCTTCCCCTTCTCCACGAGCCTGGGGCCTCCCAGGGCAGGGACGCCCGGGTCCCCCAGGCTCTGGGAGGTGAGCGTCTGTCCCCTCAGTCGTGGGAGGAGGACAGTGGGCCTCCCAGAGGGGTGGCCTCCTCCGCCCTGGCCTGTCCTCAGTCCTGAGTCTCCGCCAGCAGCAGAGGGGTCTCATCTCCGCCGCTGACCCCGGGACGGTGTGGGCAGGGGCCTCGTCCTCCAGGAAGGGAGCAGAGGGGTCAGGCGGGGAGGGCCCCTGGGTCCTGGCAGTGGTCACGTGCGGAGGAGGCCAGGACAGAGAGCGGCCTCCCATACTTCAGAGCGGAGATGAGTGGCCACGCCAGCCAGGAACTGCAGTGACCAGGACAGGGTCCAGGCGGTAAGGCCAGGGCAGGGAGGTTCAGAGGCCAGAGAGGGAGAGTCCTGGGCAGAGCTGGGGCGGGCAGGCTGGGAGGGCTAAGAGATGCCTTGGGGCCCTGTGGGTGGCTCCTGGGGTGGGAACTGGACCTCTCCTGGGGCTGATGGAGGTGGTGTCTCCGCCGTGTCTAGAAGTGAGCAGCAGGCGTCCTGGGCTGTCTGGGCAGGAGGGGCCTGCCGTCCTGCCCTGAGGTGGGTCTCAGTCTTCCTCCCTTTGTCCTTTCATTTACTCAGCTCCTGAGAGGCCAGTTCCGGGTTTGAGGTTTAGCTCTTCCACTTTACTCTGTGACCTTGGGCAAGTCACTAAACCTCTCTGAACCGGTTTCCTCATCTCTAACTTGTGTGCATTTGTATCTCTTTTCCAGGTGGAAAGACTGAGTCTGATACTGGGGCTCAGAAAGCGCTCAGGGAGAGATGGAATCTCAGGCCCAGGGGGGTCTTCACAGGGGGCTGGGTGTGAGAAGGGTCCCCGCCAGGCTCACCCTGGCCCCAACGTCCTCATGTGACCCCAGAAACGTCTGGAAGAGTGGCTTGGGGGCCTGGCTGGCTCACCGCCTCTATGGGACCCGAAGCCGCTCTCCACATGGTGGGGTGGGCAGCGGGAGGTCCTGGCCTGTCCTGGGACGGGTCATGGTGGGCTACCTGGGTGGGCAGCAGGGAACGGGGGCACTAGGACCTCAGGGGGGCCAGGGGGCTGGGAGCCCTGGCCGGGGACCTCGTGGGCAGCTGCTGGCGTGGGAACACTGGCCCAGCTCATGTGCTGCTGAGATCCACAGGGTCCCGGGCCTGCGGGTGGCCTCCCGGGGGTGATGGCCGTTCCTTGGCGGGGGCAGGCCCAGCAGGGCATGCTGGGAACGGACAGCCCTGCCTCCTGCTTCCCCTCCCTCTGGGCCTCCCGGGCCTTGGGGGCGGCATGGCCTTGTGCGGGCCCTGAGGTGGTGCCAGATCCCAGGCCTTCATCCTGCTGGGCAGGGGAGCCTGGAGAGGGGACGCAGGTTCTCCTGCTCCTCTCCTTCCGCCCCAGGCTGGGGGACACCTGCTGCTGCCCCCAGCTCTGGGGCATGTCTGCCCCCCGGCTCCCAGGCTCCTGCGGAAGGGCACCCAGGCCCAGGGCCTCCCAGACTCCCGCCCTGGACAATCGCCAGTCCCCTAACTTGGGCCATCTTTCAGCCGGCGCTCGGGATCAATGATGGGAACCTGACACCGGGGACAGAGGCTTTGGCCAAGCTCCCATCCAAGAGGACGCCCTGGCCAGGTGAGATCAGGAGCCTGGACCAACCCGGCACCCTCTGGGCCAGCTCCCTCCCGTCCAGGCTGCGGGGCAGGCTCAGCCGGAATCTCCAGGGGCTGGAGCCGGAAGGCCCTTGGAGATGGTCCCAGCCAGTGGACCCAGAGGGGCCTGGGGCCTGAGGAGAGCCGCGGGGACCGCGGCCAGGTCCAGGTCCTCCTGGGGCACAGCAGCTGCCCACCTGCAGCAGAGCCTGGAGACGGGCAGCACCCCTCCCTGGAGAGGCCGCAGGCCCCTGTCAGGGCTGGGACGTCCCCGGCCAGGGCTCGGGTGAGCAGAGGGCCCCCCCGTGGCCAGGGCTCCACTCAGGACCCCACTGTGACGTCCACCTGCCACAGGGTTGGCTCCATGATGTGGCCCGATGGTCACCAGGCAGCACCACAGAGGTGAACCTCAACTTGGCTGGGTCCTGGAGTTCGAGTCCATTTGCAGCCCACTGGCCCACCTGGCCATCCCCTGTCCGCCCGTCCAGCCTCTGTCCTTCGACTCCATGGCCGCCTGTGCTGACTCCCACCTGTCCACAGGTGCAGGGTCCACCCACCCATTTACTCACACGTCCATAGTGACTCATTAGCCCATTCATTCAAAGGCCCATCCGTCCACCCGTCCGTCCAGCGGCCCTACCCGTGTCCATGACCCCTCCACTGGTCCACCTGGCTCTGTCTACCTGTGCGCTCCCTCCCCGCCACCCAGCCTGCGTCCGCTCGCTCACTGTTCACCGGGTCCCCGTGGTCCGTGCACTGGTCAGTCTGCTCACGGGCCACCTCTGGTCCCTGCCCTTCCAGGCTCTTCCTGAAGCAGAACATCTGGGTTGTTCTGGGGACCCCAGCCCCAGTGGCTGCCGGGGACCCAGTGGCTCTCAGTGAGGTGCCCTGCGGGATGACTGCTGCAGGCAGGGCTGTCCCCGGGGTGCCCCTGCAGCCTCTGGTGGGAGCCCGGCTGTCGGATGGCCACTTGTCCATCCCGTGCAGGGGACTGGCACCCGCAGCTGGGAGGCCTCCGCGGCCTCAGGTTCTTACCGCCCAGATGAGGCGGCTCAGCCTCCGGCTTCCTGCGAGGGTGCCCCGCCCCCGCCCTGCCGCTGCAACCCGAGGCCTGGACGCTCCCAGGCCGCAGTTTCCCCGGGCCCCTCTGCGGGCGCGCCCCGCCCACAGCCGCTGCGGGCACAGGATGTGTGCACTCGGAGCGTGACAGGAATCCGAGCCGCTGGCCATCCCTCCCCATCCACCTGGCCGCCTGTCCCTTCCCCTCGGTGGGTAAATACAGGCTCGATTTACGTGGCAACCCAGTGGCCAATGGTGGCAGGCAGGCAGTTATGTAATGGCCGTGTGGCGCTTGGCAGCTCCCGGGTGCTCAGCGGTCAGAGGCACCTTGCTGCTTGCCCCGGGGTGATACCCGATGGGGCCCCTAGAAGGCCCAGGATCCTGCCACCCCCCACCTGCCCCATGCCCTGGCTCTAGGGGACCCTTTGGAAAGTCCGGGGCTACCTGTTGAACACACCTGGATGGACGCACGCCCCGTTATAGATGGGAGACTGGGCCCCGAGAGGAGAGGGGCCCGTCCCAGGTCACAGAGGAGGGCCGCTCTGGCTCTGGGGACAGGCTCCAGGGCTGAGGTCCTCCGCCTGGCCAAGGCTCTGGGTGCCCAGCTCAGGCCAGCTCGAGGCTGTGCCCTCCGGACCTGAACCCCGAAGGCCAGGCTCCCAGGACCTCAGTCCCCTCCGCCTCAGCAGGGAGTGGCCCTGAGCCATCTCAGGGAAGGAGCGGACAGCTGGTGGGCTGCCCCGTCCCCACACGTAGGAAGGTCTGCACGCCGAGTCCTCCAACCCCGTGACGCCACAGAGGGCACCTCCACGTCCCTCCCCACGAGGACAGACCCCACGCTCAGTGGCCTCGACTCTGTTGTCCTTGACTCCTCTGTGGCGTCCGTCCTGCACCGAGGGAGGGGACCTGTGGGCACGGGCAGGTGACGGGTGGCCAGCCCAGACCACCAGTGGGCGCGTGGCCTGGTACGAAGGAGGAGGAGGGGGACAGGGAAGGAGGCGGGGGGAGGAGGAGCAGGGGTTGTGTGCAGCTGGCCTCCGTCCACTCATGCCCACCTGCCCCAGGTGGTCGCGGGAGTCTCACTCTCCATTTTGAGTCTCTGGGGATGGGACTCGAGCACCCACCAGGGCGCGGCTGAGGAGCTCACAGGGAGCATCAGAAGTCCTGGCAGAGAGGGACTCTGGGTGGCCTCCCTCCCAGCCACCTGGCTGTTCCTGCCCCGGCCTGGCCGCGCCTCCCCCTGCTGTTAAAATCCCCTGGCGCAGCGCCTGGCCCAGGTATGTCCTGCTTATGTAATCGCAGCCGCAGTCGCTCCGGCTCACCGTGTGCCCGTGTAGGGGGGAGAGTCCCTTAGAAGAACTCACCATTGTGCCTTGGCCTTCCCATGGGAAAGTGGCCTGGGGGAGGGGCTCAGCGGCCAGCAGGAGGGGGGCCGTGGGGAGGGAGAGGAAGCGGCCTCCCACAGCCCAGGGCTTCCTCCACAGCTTACCACCTTTATCTCTTTAAAAACAAAAGCCTCAAAGAGCCCTTTGAATGACCTGGTTTCTTGATATACCTGGAGAATGGTTAGGAGAACCTGGGCTATCAGCGGCCACCGGCCACCGGGCGGGACCTCTCACCGCACCTCCTCTGCTATTTGGTTGTCTTTTTATTCAGGCATGGTATGCCCTTCCCCCATCAACCCACCCAGCAGCCAACCCTCACCCACCCACCCACCCGTCCTCTACCCATCTGCCATCTGCTACCCATCATCCAACAACCGTCCATCTACCCACCCACCCGTCCTCCACCCATTCACCATCTATCATCCACTGACCATCCATCCACCCACCACCCACCTATCCACCAAACATTCATTCGTCCACCCACCTATCCATCCACCCACCTATCCATCCACCCACCTATCCATCCATTCATTCAGCTACCCACTCATCCTCTACCCATCCACCTTCTATCATCTACTGACCATCTAACCATTTATCCACCCATCTACCCAACCATCCATCCATCCCCCCAACCATCCATCCCCCCAACCATCCCTCCATCCATCCCCCAACCATCCCTCCATCCAGCCACCCAACCATCCCTCCATCCATCCCCCCAACCATCCCTCCATCCAGCCACCCAACCATCCCTCCATCCAGCCACCCAACCACCCACTCATCCTCTACCCATCCACCATCTATCATCCATTGACCATCCATCTACCCATCACCCACCCACCCACCACCCTTCCACTCACTTTTCCATCTGTCACCTAACATTTATTGAGTTTGCAATGAAGGACACAGTGGACTTGACTTCCATTGGCTGAACAAGTCCTGGGAGGGACATATTCCCAGATCCGAGTCTCACACCTGCCATTTTCTTTTCTGCCCTTGGCCAAAGCTCCCCCGCTCCCCGCCCCTCTGCGCCTCAGTCCTCACCTGTGAACTGGCGTGACAATGGCGTCTGTCTCATCATGGTGGCCACAATGGGAAGATACACACTGGAACCACATGGGCTTCCCCGGGGGCCGGCAGGGGCTGGCTTTGGGTGGGGGATGCCGAAATGGAGTCAGAGGTGGCCCTTGCTTTCAGGGCCTCCAGGGGCGGGGCAGGGTCCACCCTGGAGTGGAGGGCAGAGTGAAGTGGATGAGGCCAGGGAGGCCGGGCGAAGAGGAGGCCCTGGTGGCTGAGGGGGGGTCCGGCTCAGGGTTCCAGCAGAACCTGGAGCGTGGCTGGTGTGGGGTTTTGGACGCTCTCTGGTTGCTGAGCCAAGGCCATGAGCCTGGACGGCGGGGACTCCCCTTCAACTGCACAGACACGCTTTCTCCTAAACGCCGAGACTGGGCGGACCCAGGGTCACTGATTAGGCCTCAGGTCCTGGGATGCCTCCCGTCCCCTGGTCACTGAGGAGCGTGGCCTTCAGCTCTGCCCGTCTCACCCCAAGTGTGGCAGAGGCCGTCAATCCGTCGCTGCTCTCTCCCCCTGGGCTGGACTTGAAGCTGTCCAACACCAGTAGCCACTAGCCACCATTCAAATATGGTCATTTCAGTCTAAATCTGTTAACACGAAAGAGCGTGTACTGTGGATGCTGATCGCGGTGTCACTCTTCAAACGCCCTCTGGCTGCACGTGGCTGGTAGGTACTGGAGTGGACGTAGCGGGTACAAAGCTTCTCCGTCGTGGCACAAGCTCTGGGCGGTGCCAGCCTCGGCAGGCTGCAGGGCCAGTCCCTGGGGAGGGGGCGGACAGGGGGCACCGCAGGCTGTGCTGCCAGACCCCAGGGACTTGCGCGTGGTCAGAGGTCCCTGCAGATGGGCTCTGTCTGCGGTCCCACTGAGTCCACGTCTAAGATGGCGAGTCCTCGGGGCTGACCCTGTCAGCTTCCTTCCTTTTTATCTCTAAAGAAAGAGAAAGGGGACAGCCCAGGCTGGACGCCCCTGGCTCGCCTGGGCCCAGCGCCTCCCGGGGCTGGACACTCAGTCCTCAAGTCTATTTTTAGCACTGCTGGGCGAATGTGCTTGCCGCCGCCGGAGGCTGACATTTCATACTCTGGGAACCGCGACCTGCCGCTCTTCCGGTTGTGAGGGGACCGGCTGTTTTCATGCCCCAGAAGGAAAG
Organism: Callospermophilus lateralis; assembly: GCF_048772815.1. Taxonomy (NCBI): domain Eukaryota; kingdom Metazoa; phylum Chordata; class Mammalia; order Rodentia; family Sciuridae; genus Callospermophilus; species Callospermophilus lateralis. The sequence continues at coordinate 207,578,797 of NC_135306.1, forward strand.
AACAATGGTCATTAATAATCGGCATCTTCCGAAAATCGGAAGCGGAGGCTCTGCGATCTGAGCTGCCCTTAACCCCAGCTGTGCCACCTCCGTGGCCAGAGGGCCATGCCCTGGGGCTGCCAGCCACCCTGAAGCAGGGGAGGTGGGCCGTGGGCTGCGGGGGGAGCAGAACTGGCCCCTCAGCCATGGGACCAGGGCGTGGGGGGCGCGAGGTGCAGACCAACCTTAGTGGAGAAGTGGCCCCACGGCTAGTGCCCTGGGCCCACCCGAGACCCCCGCAGGCAGGGTGGAGTCCGTGGGGGGAGATGCCTGGCCCCGGTGGGGGGTCTCACCTGGGCGGGGGGCCTGGCTTGGCCAAGTGTCTGAGCCCTGCGGTGGCCGCGTCCTGGGTGCTGGGGCCCAGAAGAAGGAGGGCCGTTGGATGGTGGGGAGGTGGGCAGGGAAGGGGCCTGGCTGGGGTTGGCTCAGGAGGTGGGCCAGGCTGGGGTTCTCCCTGCCCAGCTGCCCGCTTCCTGGAGGGGACCACGGCCGGCCTGGCCTTCAGGGAAGGGGTGGGGTGGGGCCAAGTCACCTCTGAAGGGGTCAGGGGTCAGGGACTATTCCTCCTTCCAGCTGGCAACCTGCTAGGAGCTGCCGGAGCCACCCTCCCCCACAGCCCTCCCCCACAGCCCCCCACAGTTCCCCCCACAGCCCTCCCTACAGCCCTCCCCCACAGCCCCCCCACAGTCCTCCCCCACAGCCCTCCCCCACAGCCCTCCCCACAGCCCTCCCCCACAGTCCCCCCACAGTTCCCCCCACAGCCCTCCCCCACAGCCCTCCCTACAGCCCTCTCCCACAGCCCCCCCACAGTCCTCCCCCACAGCCCTCCCCCACAGCCCTCCCCACAGCCCTCCCCCACAGTCCCCTCATAGTTCCCCCCATAGCCCTCCCCCACAGCCCTCCCCCACAGCCCTCCCCCACAGTCCCCTCACAGTTCCCCCCATAGCCCTCCCCCACAGCCCTCCCCCACAGCCCCCTCACAGTTCCCCTCGTAGCCCTCCCCCACAGCCCCCCCAGTTCCCCCCACAGCCCTCCCCCACAGCCCCCCCACAGTTCCCTTACAGCCCTCCCCACAGCCCCCCCACAGTTCCCCCACAGCCCTCCCCCACAGCCTCCCCACAGTTCCCCCACAGCCCTCCCCCACAGCCCCCCCACAGTTCCCCCCACAGCCCTCCCCCCCCGCAGCCCTCCCCTATAGCCCTCCCCCACAGCCCAAGGCAAACACAGCAGAGGGCAGTTCCCGCGCTCAGGCCGAAGGCTGGCGGCAAGGAAGGCAGGCCTCAGCCACCCACAGGTGAGCCTGGGTCCCGCCCCTGGTCCACCCACGGAGCCCAGACTCCGCCACACACTTGGCAAACATGGCCCTGCTGAGTCCTTGCAAAGATCCAAGTTCATGTTAAGATCTGTATTCCACGGAATAGAAGACTGACACCCAGAGAGGTTAAGTGACTTGCCTCAAGTCACACAGCTGGCAGGAGAAGAGCTGGCTCTTGGACTTGGGGTCTGTGATCTCCAGTCCTGTGTGTCCCTCCGGGAGCCCACATACCCAGGCGTGCCCCGGGTGCTGGCCACAGACCTCGTCAGGTCTCACCCGAATTACAGCAGAAGTGCCATGAGCTGTGGCCGCCTGGGCCTGGGGATGCCCTCTGGGGGCGCTGGGAGGCGCAGGGCCCAGGCTTGATCTCTGGCCTGGGTGCCGTGGGATGGGGACTTCCTGTGTCACTTGAAGCCGCGTGACCAGGAGCAAGCTCCCTGCCGCCCACGAGCATCCAGTCAAGGAAGGAGGTGAACGAGCCCGGGAGCCCCAAGCCCCCGCCCCCGGGACCTGGCCTCCGCAGCCACTCGGGACACCGGCCGTCCCTTCCCCCCGAGCAACGCTGACTGAGCACCGGTGGTGTGCAGTCTGAGTCTGGGGCGTGGCAAGAACGCCAGGGCTGGCCATCGGCTGTCACTGCTGCCCCCAGGGGCCGAGCTCCGGGCCCCTGGGCTCTGAGGGCAGCGGGTCTCACGGCGTGGAGGACTGGAGATGCCTGCCTCAGGGGACCCTGTCCCGGCCTGTCGCCCTGGGGTGACAGGGCCAGGCTGGCATGGCCACGTCCAGGCCTCCTTGGTGCCCACGATCCTTCCCCATCTCGACCGGCTGGCCCCGAGGTCAGGGGAAGCCGGGTGCTGAGCTCGGGTTGCAGGGTGCGCCAGGCATTGCCCCAGAGCCAAGTGGGGGAGGCCTGGCCAAGGGGCCTCGCAGTGGTCCTGGCTGGGTGGTCCCCAAGGACTCTCCCCGTGAGACCAGTGAGGCTTCTATGGCCCCTTCTACCTCCCAGAGCCTGGATTCCAACTAGCAGCATTCAAGAAAGATCTGGCCTCTCAGGGCCCACTCTGCCGGTCCTCCCCCACCTCCCCTTCCCTGCTCCTGGCTGGTAGCCGGAGTCAGACCTGCAGTCAGGGGCCTGATTCTTGTGCCCTGAGCAGGCAGCAACACTGCCCACCCTGGCCATCTCTCTGCACCTGCCCATCCATCGACCTGCTGATCCATCTGCTTCCACCCATCCCTCCATCTATTACATAATCCACCCACCACCCCCACAGTCTCCACCATCCATCCGCCCAAGTCACCCACCTGCACATCCAGCCACCCAGCCACCCACCCACCCACCTATCCACTCATCCATCTACTCATCCATCCATCCATCCTTCCATCCATCCACCCACCTACCCATCCATCCATCCATCCATCCATACATACATACATACATTCATCTACTCAGCTACCATTTAGCTATTCATCCATCCATCCATTTACTCATCCATGCATCAATCCATACGTTCATCCATCCACCCATCCACTCATTCATTCGTCCACCATCCACCCACCCACCCAGCCAGCCACCCATCCATCCATCCCTCCACCCACCTGTCCACCCACTGACGTCCCTGCACGTCCACACTGCCTCACACTCCTGGGTCCAGGCCTGAAGTCCCAGAGCAGGGCCACGTAGGCTGGGTCAATTCTGGGCAGTGACGAACACCAGGTGGTTGGGACAAGTCCTTCCATCCTTGCTCTGCAGCTGCCCGGCCAGAGGGACTGGCGCTGCCCTTCTGGGAGCAGAGTCATGGACAGGGGAGCGCGGGCTGGACGTGGGTGGTGGTCGGCCGTTCTCAGCTGCCTGAGCTGGACAGCCTCGCCGATCTCTCCATGTCACCTGAGTGAACAGTGACACGGCCCCTCTGTGCCGAGTCACTCGCGACGAGAAGCCCCCCGTCAGTGGCCGTGTGTTGACAGGGCTGGTCCCCGAGCAGAGCGGCACTGCTGTGCTGGGCCCGGGGCGCCCTGTCCTTCCCGGGTCCCCCGAAGGCAAGATCCATGGGCAACCATCTTGCGCAGGTTTGCGCTGACCGGCCTTCCCCTGCTGCCCCTGTCAGATGCCCATTTCCGCCCGCGCGGCCCTCACAGCACACCTCTGACGGGAGAACCAGGGTCCAGTGGCGGATCAGGGAGGCCCTTTGCTCCCGCAGAGAGGGCGCTGGGTGCTCCGGTCGTCCCCGCTGGAATGCGAGGGAGAGGCGGGGACGCTGGTTTGGAGGGTCTTCCTGGTGGCCCTTCCCTCCCCACAGGGGTTGAGCCCTGTTCTCTCTGACGGCAGCTGAGTGGGATAGAGTCCTTGCTCTCGGGCTGACCCGGGGCGGGGACGCGCGTGTTCCTCTGGGGCAGTGTGTCTGACCACTGCTTCCCGTGGTCACAGCATGGCCCAGTGTGGCCTGGTCTGAGTGTGGCTCTCTCTGCTTTCTGAAGCTGGGACAGGGCTGTGTTAGAGTTGACCCCGAAGCTTCGGTGCATGCCGGGTCCCTTAATGCATGTGGCTTTATTCTCTTTCCTGTGGCTGAAACCGTTGTCCTGTTGCCGAGGAGGAGACTGAGGGTCAGAGTGGATGTGGGAGACTTACTCCTTCAGTGGACACAGTTTGGGTCTTTCTGACACCAACACCCAGTTCTTGCTTCCATAGCCAAGCAAGCTGCCCTTCCTGTGGTCACCGGTCCCCAGGCCCTTGCTGTGCTCTGAGCTGTCGGGAGTCTGAGAAGCCTTCATCCCGAGCTGTACATCTTTTGTGTTTTAAAAATGTGGTGAAGGTCCACGTGGACTTCCTCACCCTCTGCAGGCCCACGGCTGCCCCCGGGCCCAGCTGCAGTGGAAGGAGCTCTCAGCTGGTCACGCCGCAGAGCTGCTCCTGGACGCCCCCTGACCTTCTGAGGCAGCAGGAGGGTCTCCTGGGGGAGCTGCAGCTGGCCTGGGCCTGCGGTGTTCAGGGCCGGTCCAGCTGCACCGCTCGGCTCCAGCTGGGCAGGGCTGACCGTGTGGCCCAAAGTGTCCTAGGGCGGCGGTGGAGTGGGGCTCCAGGGCCGGTCAGAAGGGCCAGTGGTCCGCCTGGTGTCCGCAGCCACTGGCTCTGGGTGAGGCGTCCATGGTGCTGCAGGCCACCCCCGGAGGAGCCTCTCCCGTGGCCTGAGAGACCGGAGCCAGGCCCTGGGCAGGTGAGCGGCGCACGGGGTGGGAGCCATGCAGCCTGGACGGGCGGCAGGGGGCGCCGCGGGAGGCCAGCTGCCCTCTGGCTCTGGTGTGGCTCCAGCCCCCTGAGGGCCCTGCTTCCTGCCCCCCCCCAGGCAGCTGTGCAGCCCACCCCCAGTTACCCGCCCGCAAGGGCGAGGGGACGGGGCTCTGCGGCTGCTGGGCAGCCCTGGCCCAGAGAGCAGCCTGCTCGGGGGTCTCGTAGTAGCCAAAGGCACCTCTCATCAGCCACTGTCCCCGTCACTGCCAGCGCGGTCCAGGGACACCTGGCGCACTCACTGGCCCCCAGAGCTTCCCTCCCACCCTGGAGCTCGGCCATGGACACAGCAGGGGGCTCTGCTCCCGCCTGCTGCCCCGTGGACGTGGACGTGCCCCGGGAGCCTGGCCTGGACCTGGTCCCCACCCCACACGTGGAGGCCACCTCGCCCTGGCTGCCTGGGGGGGGACGCAGGGGCCCGACTCTCCTTGATTCAACCCCCAAGGAACATGGCCCTCTGTCCCAGGCCGGCCTGGCCCTGGGCCCCTCAGTGGCAGACCTGCGGTCACTGTGTCATCTCCACGTGGTGGACTGGGGTGGACACCTGCTGACTGCTGCCTGTCTGCCGGGCAGAACCCCAGCAGGGGCCGGATCAGGACCAAGCTCACCCCACACGGGGCGCCGGGGGACAGTGCGACTGTGTCCCCAGCGGCTCAGAGCCCCGCTACCGGGGAGGCAGGGAGGGGTGCCGAGTGGGGTCCCGTGGCCGTGGGCCTCCAGTAGGTCACCAGGTGCAAGGGCAGGCCCAGGGGCCTTGAGGGACGAGAGCCTGGACCAGAGCTTGGGTCTGCCCCTGGGGACTCAGGGGGCCTTGGAGACCTTGCTGGACCTCTGCCTCAGCCTCTCTCCCTCTAAAACGGTCATAGGAGTGGCCACTTGCTGGGGGACCTGCTTCCTTCGTCCGCACCTCGGGCGGGGCTCACCCCTTTCTGCGGCCCCCGGGTCCTGCTGCACCCCAGGAGGTGCGTCGGGGGACAGCGTGGCCTTCCTTCTCTGGGCTCCTTCCTCGTCCCCAGCGGCTGCAGGGCTTTCTCGCGGGGTCTGCCTGGCGTGTGGGACCTGGCGCCAGGTGGCCTTCCCTGCGCCTTCTGCGGGGTGGACTGGAGGGGCCGGAGGGAGAGCTCCCCTGCCCCTCGGCTCTGGACAAGATCCCCTAATCCCTGAGCAGGCCACGGAGGACCCCCGAGGAAGACGAGGACCTCCAGGAGGGGCGGGGGTCTGGCCAAGTGGGCAGGGGTCTGGGTGGGAGGCGGCCAGATGGTCGTGCCTGGCAGGGCCACCTCACCCCTCCTCTGGGGACCTCAGAGTCCCTCCCTGCCTCTGCCCTCACTGCTGCCTTCTGTCTCCACACAGAACCTTTGAAATCCCTGAGCCCATCCCCGGGGCCTCTCTGGACAGGCCTCCCTGGCTCTTGGTGCACCAGTCCCACTGTGCTCCCTCCAGTGGCTCCAAGGACTCCATCCTTCTGGCCCCAGGGCCTTTGCACTTGCCCACGGAGGGCTCAGTGAGGCTGGGGGTGGCTGAGGGATAAGCTTTGGGCCGAGGGGAGCGAGTCTGCCCCAGCTAGAGCCCAGACTCTGCCTCAGGACTTTCAGAAGTGCCTGTGCCTGCCGTGGACCTGGGGCGGCCTGCAGCTTCGCTGGGGCAATGGCCGCCCTCTCTGCTCTGTTTCCCAGCATGCCCTGAGGGGGGCTCCCTTCCACTTACAGTCCCACCCAGGGCACCCTCCCTCAAAGGCAGGGCCCCAGCTCTTGGCCTTGGCCACTGTGTCCCACTGAGCTGGGGCCATGGCTCCCAGCCCCCTGTCCCCACCTGGCTGAGCGCCGCAGGGCAGGTCCTGGCCACCCCTGTGCTCCAGCCCCCGGCCTGCGGAGCCCAGTCCTCCACGCTCTGCCTGTCCAGCCTGTCGGGCGACGGCACTGGCCGGGACCCAGCGGGCCCCAGGGCACCTTCTTATCTCTGAAAGAGTGTCCAGGACCCAGGTTCCCACAGAGGTGCCTCCCCTGAGGGCCGCTGCTCCTCTGAGCCCTGCCCATGTAGCCACAGTGGGCATCATGGACACAGGTCAGCAAGCGTCCGGCTGGGCAGGGTCGCCCCCAGCTGGGCCAAGCAGCGTCAGATGAGACGCTCTAATTGAAGGGACATTAAGTGGGGCCATTTCCTAACGTCCTTCAGGGGACCACAGGGTTCCCAGAGGGAGCTGCCAAGACGGTGCCCGGGGCAGCTGGCCTCTCCCCGTCCCTCTCTGCCTGTGCCTGGACTCCACCTCCACGCCAGGCGGGGAAGAGTCTCCAGGCCCAGGGAAGGCCACCCCCGGCCTCCACGGTCCCAGGGAGAAGGACCCTCAGAGGGCCCGAGTGGACAGGAAGTGGACTGGCCAAGACACGGGGGTCGGGGGTGGGGACGTGACCCTCAGGGGTGCCCTCAGCGGAGATGCTAACGAGGTGGCAGCGCCTGGCTCCCAGGTGCTGGCTGGAGCGCCGACGGGACAGGTCCTTCGCCTGCTCTGGACGCCTGCCCTTGCTCTGCACCCTTTCTGTGTGACCAGGGGACACAGAGACAGCTGGTTCCGCCTCCTGGGAACTGCGCTGCCAACCGCATCAGAGCCCTGGGCCTGGCAGAGATGGCAGGACGAGGCGGGGCTCCGGCTCAGGCCTGAGACCCTCCCACGGGCCAGCGCCCGAGCGCTGGGTCAGAGGTCCTGTGATGGCTGGGTCCTGCCTGCCCGAGTGAGAGCCAGAGAGCGCGGGCACTGCCCTCCGTGAGCGCCCGCTCTCAAACCAAACCAGGGGGTAGTTGAGGAAAAACCATGAAAGCCACCAGGCAAAGCCATCGACCTTTCTTATCTCAAGGGCCTGAGGTGGCTTGTGACATGTCCTGAGATGAAACCCCACACTGGCCCCGTCCATTGCCCAGGGTCACCGATGGCCTCAGACACCTGTGAGATCTCCATCTGGACCTGGGAGCCCTTGCTCCGGACCACGCTCCCCTGCCTGGCGGCCACTGTGGGCCCCGGACTCCCTTGGCCCCGTCGGCTGGGATTTAGGGGAGCCATCTCTGAGGGGAAGAGGCCCCGGGGGCGAGGATCCTGTGCAGGTGGAGGCTGGGCTCCTTCCAGGAGGAGGTACAATGTCGCTGCGGGTCCCTGGCCCGCCCGCCCGCTCCAGCCTCTGCACCAGGCCCAGCCGGCCCTGCCTGGGCTGCTGGGGATGGTCCTGCGGGCCTGAGGACAGTCCAGCACAGGGCACCACGTCACCAGGGCCCTCAAGGTGCTGGGGGGACAGTCTCCACTTTGCACCTGCCTCGTGCCAGCAGGTCTCTTGGGGTTTGGGACACGAACAGGGATTTGGGGCACTCTGGTCCCCATGGTGCTGGCACAGGGCTGGTGTCCTGTCCACCCTCAGCCCCTGGACACCGAGGCAAGGCCCACCTCTGCTTTGAAGCATCCCTTCTCTGTTGTTGAAGGAATGTCCTGGTGGTCGACTCCACAAGGCTCTGGGGGACGTGGGTGGCCTCTGCTGCCGTGGACCAGTGAGTCCCTCCCTGTCCCCGGAGCAGGAGGTCTCAGGCTGCCTCCTCTGTGGCCTTTGGGGGTGAGGGGCCCACATGGCCCCCCCCACCCCTGCCCCAGGGAGACTCGGGTCTGAGGAGCCCCCGCCACTGACACGGACCCCCAGAAGCCGCACAGCAACACGCCTGCTGGCTTCTAGGGACACCTCGGGAGACACCCACCGCACTCGGAGAAACCCTGAGTCCAAGACCGTTGCTCCCCACCCAGAGAGCGTGGCCCGTAGCCTCCCCTGCCTGCCGGGCCCGACACCCACGCGAGGCAGCAGGGGCACAGAGGGGCGGGCAGAACGGCCTGTCCACTGCGGGTTATCCATCGCTCCCCCCCGAGGTCCCGGGTCCTCTCCAAGGTCCAAATCTGAACTTCAAAGTGCAGCTTCTACAGGATGCCAGACGCTGCTGCACCCCGAGGAGCCAGCCGGTCACCAGGGCCAGCGGAGGCAGGGCCCCGGCATCATCAGTCACGCCTCCTGCAAATCTCCCGGCCGAGGCGCGGCCCAGCCAGGACCAGCTCCCAGCCCGCGGTCCTCAGCTCAGCGGGCTCCCGCTCAGGGCCGCGCAGGAGGTCAGGGTGCCGGCCAGGCCGCGCTCCTCCCGAGCCTCTGGGCACCAGGGAGGGGTTCTATTGTCACAGTGGTCTGTCCCAGGTCTTTTGGTTGGTGGCCGAGCTGTGGAACCCGTGTCCCCTGTCCTTGCTGGCGTCAGCCGGGACCGCTCCACGGTCTCCTTCCTTTCTCAGACCAATGATGACGGGTGGCCTTTGCATCTTGGGAACCTCTGATTGTCCCCTTGTGACCAGGTGGAGAAAGCACTTGGCTTTTAGCAGGCTCACAGGGTGAGGTCAGCCTCTCCCAGCCAGTGCCGCTTCCCGAAAGTGGACAGACCTCTGTGACCCCCAACGGAACCTCCTTCCTGGGGTGCGGTCCTCCACATGTGCACCGGCAGGGGCCAGGGAGGGTGTGTGTGCAGGCAGGGACCGTGACACGTGGCCTCTGCGCCAGCGTTTCCCTCGGCAGAGGAGCCCGTGGGCTGGACGTGGGCATGGAACGTGGAGGCCCTTTGGTCCGGGTGGCCCTGGGCTGCACCATGGCTCCGCTCTCCAGGGCCACATGGCCTTGAGGAAGCCGCTTGACTCTCCCTGCCTGGTTGGCGCCTCTGTGAAGTGGGGTGGCCGCGCTGGCCGCGGAGGGGGCTGGGGGATGGTGGGGGTGGAGGTCCCTGCAGTGACCTGGGGACCGCTGTCGCAGAGGGCGAGGCCGTTGTCGCAGATCTCTACCACCGCGGCCTCTGTTCTCCCCGGGGCGGGACGTGGCCAGGGCCAGGGTGTGTTGTCAGGCCCAACCTGACCGAGGCCACCTCCAGCATCTTCCAGGATTTAACTGTGGCCAGTGACGGGCCTGTGTGCTGGACATGGTCCATGGGGGACGTGCCAATCTGGCCAGTGCTTGCTGCCGGCCGTGCCTGACCCCTCGGAGCAGGGAGGTATTGTGGACCACGGCCAGTCAGCCCGATCCCTCCTTAGAGGCGCCCTGGGGGGACCGGCACTCGGCTCCAGCCGCTGGGACCTCAGCGTCCTTCCCGAGGAGGGACCGCGAACGCGGAGGGCAAACCCAGGACGTGGAGGGAGGAGACCAGGTGCCTCTGGGTTCCAGTGCCAACTGGTCAGGTGACAAGCCAGCCTGGGCCTCCGTCCCCACTCCCTAAACCTGGGACAGCAAGGGACTCGGCCCATCTTGTCACGGGCGACGTCCGAATCGGTAACAAATCAAAGAACTTTACTTTGTCTGTATTTTCCTGGCTGGGGACGCGTCTGCCAGGCCCCAGGGCCTTCTGGAGAAGTGCGCCAGGCTGTATGTGGCTCCAGTATTTGAGGAAAAACCCCGTCCGGTGGAATCTGCGAATTTCAAGCAAGCAGGACACGAGGGCTGCCAAACGCGGTGAGCAGAGCAGGCGGACAAGCGCCCCTGGCCCGAGGCAGCTGCAGATGCATGAGGCACAGAAAAACGAATTGTTTAAAGTGCTTTTTAAAAACAGCTTATAAAACAGTTTCACACGGGAACCATAAAGATGGAGTCACTACGGCTACACCCACTGTTTTATTAACCTATAGTTTAGTCCATAACCTACAACCTGTTAATGGTATTGGTTAATTCAGACCATAATAGTGTAACATCACGAGATGTGTGCTTGGTAAGTTATCGTCACACCACCACCACCACCACCACCATCACCATCACCATCACCATCACCATCACCACCACCATCATCATCACCCCCATCTCCACCATCTCCACCATCTCCACCATCTCCACCACCATCACCATCCTCACCACCATCACCACCATCTCCACCACCATCACCACCATCTCCACCACCATCATCATCATCACCATCATCACCCCCATCTCCACCATCTCCACCATCACCACCATTTCCATAACCATCACCACCATCTCCACCACCACCATCATCATCACCCCCATCTCCACCATCTCCACCATCTCCACCATCACCATCACCATCACCACCACCATCATCATCACTCCCATCTCCACCATCTCCACCATCTCCACCATCTCCACCACCATCACCATCCTCACCACCATCACCACCATCTCCACCACCATCACCACCATCTCCACCACCATCATCATCATCACCATCATCACCCCCATCTCCACCATCTCCACCATCACCACCATTTCCATAACCATCACCACCATCTCCACCACCACCATCATCATCACCCCCATCTCCACCATCTCCACCATCTCCATCATCACCATCATCACCACCACCATCATCATCACTCCCATCTCCACCATCTCCACCATCTCCACCATCTCCACCACCATCACCATCCTCACCACCATCACCACCATCTCCACCACCATCATCATCATCACCATCATCACCCCCATCTCCACCATCTCCACCATCACCACCATTTCCATAACCATCACCACCATCTCCACCACCACCATCATCATCACCCCCATCTCCACCATCTCCACCATCTCCATCATCACCATCATCACCACCATTTCCATAACCATCACCCCCTCACCACCATCACCCCCATCACCCTGATCACCATTACCACCATCATCATCATCATCACCCTCATCACCATGACCATGACCATCATCACCACCCCCATCACCATCATCACCATCACCACCATCACCACCATCACCATCAACACCATCTCCACCACCATCACCACCATCATCATCATCATCATCACCCTCATCACCATGACCATGACCATCATCACCACCCCCATCACCATCATCACCATCACCACCATCACCACCATCACCATCAACACCATCTCCACCACCATCACCACCATCATCATCATCATCATCACCCTCATCACCATGACCATGACCATCATCACCACCCCCATCACCATCAACACCATCTCCACCACCATCATCATCATCCCCATCTCCACCATCTCCACCATCTCCATCATCACCACCATTTCCATAACCACCATCACCATCACCCCCATCACCACCATCACCCTGATCACCATCACCACCATCATCATCATCATCATCACCCTCATCACCATGACCATGACCATCACCACCATCTCTACCACCATCACCACCATCACCATCAACACCATCTCCACCACCATCACCACCATCACCATCAACACCATCTCCACCACCATCACCACCATCACCATCAACACCATCTCCACCACCATCACCACCATCACCATCAACACCATCTCCACCACCATCAACACCATCTCCACCACCATCACCACCATCACCACCATCACCACCATCACCACCATAACTATCTCCTCCTGGCTCATTAGGTGGCCTAGCACCTTGATTGCTGGAGACAGAGGGAGGGAATCCAACATGGTCAGGTTCTGATGTCTACGGAGTCCAGGTGGCCATGGGACTGGGTCTCGGGGCAGTGGCAGGGTGCTGGAAGCGTCCAGGACTCAGGCTGGAGTAGGCCCGTCCTGCCCACGGCACCCCCACGCACGTCTTAGAAGGGCCTTTCTGGAGAGCCGCTGTGAAGCGGGCTGCTGAGGTCCACCTGTCCCTGGCAGGGTCACCCTGGAAGAGCTGCTTCTGCTCTCTTGGCCTCTGTTCTCTCATCTCTAAGAGGGGACACACTGGGACCTGGACCTGCCCTTGGCAAGTCACTGGGGGCCTGTCCTGAGCAGCCAGTAGGTGGCGCTGCTGGGCAGGGGGGCAGGGGCTGGCCCAAGGGCAGGTGCCTGGGAGCAGCCCAGCAGGTGCGGGAGCCCTCCAGGATGCCCTGCGGCAGAGGAGCCCGCTGCTGTCCCCCAGCCCCTTTGGTGCAGGTTCGGACATGCTTGGGCACCTGGGCAGCAGTTCCCAGCCGTCTCCAGCTCAGTGTGGGCCTCGTGAAGGTGACACCCCTGCTGTGGTGGCAGGGTCCTGTCCTCCTCCTGGGATGCCCCTCTCCCTGCCTTCACCTGCCACTTGTCCCTCCTACCTTCATCTCCCGCCAGGACAGCCTTGAGCCTCCTGCCACTCGCCACCCCCGACACTTCCACTCAGAATCTGGAAGCTTCTAAAGCAGCAATGGCCTCGCCTTGTCACATGCAGGGTCCTCAGCCTCGTCCTTGTCACACCAGGGTCCTCAGCCCTCGGGATAAAGTCCAAGGCCCTGACCAGGCTTGCATGGCCGGGGGCCCTGCTGTTCTGGGGCGGCTCGGGTGGCCACCAGGACCCTGCAGGGGACTGGCTGAGCGCAGCTGCCTCTGTCCCCGGGAGGCCTGGCTGGGCTCTTCCCTGTCCTGTCCTGTCCTGTGCAGCCACCTGCAGGCTCCCTCAGCTGGCCCTGACCACGTGTGCTGAGGACCTGGGCGCTGCCTGGCCTCCTCGCTGCGCCCCCCCAGTGCCCAGCCGTAGACCCTGTGGGACAGGGGTGGGCGGGGAGTGGGCGAGGAGCGGAGGCAGAGTCCCCTGCAGAGGGTCAGCAGGGCTTCCTAAAAGGGCTCGAAAGGTCTCAGCCGCGGCCCAGGCCCTGTCCTGGCCGTGGTCTGCTCTCATCTGCTGGGGGCAGCGGTCAACCCGGGGAGGGGGACATGGTTGCACCACCTCCCAGGGGGCCAGCACCGTGGACTATGTAGGAAGGCCCTGCATGCGCCCCTCTGCCGTCAAGGACGCCCAGGAAGGGACGTGGCCGGGGCTGAGCCCGGGGGCAGCACCCGAGCCCCCTCAGGTGCTCTGGGTCCCTGAGGGGTCCTCTGTGTCCCTTTAGGTGGGACCCGGTGAGCCGTCACCACCCTGGGCCTGGGCTCCACCCGACCTTGACCCAGAGGGAGGCAGGAGGCCTGGCCCCCCAGGCCCCCCAGGCCACCCCGCCCCTCCTTCTCCTACTACTGTCCCCCAGGCCGCCCCGCGCAGAGGAGGACAGTGAGCCGGGAGAGCCGGCAGCTGGAGACCAGGGCTGGCTCAGAGGCAGGGGTCCAGGGGTCTCCCTGAGGCATCCAGGTGTTCGCCTGAAGCGAGGGGCCAGGGCCTCCCACCCGAAGCCAGGTGTCCGGGGACAGCACTGTGCTGGGAAGGCGGGCAGCTCCCCAGGCAGGGCAGGCGGGGCGAGGCCTGCGGTGGAAGGCCCGGGGGCGGGGGGGGGCAGGGCCTGTGACTCTCCGACTCCGGGTGGACGCAGGGTCTGGGTTCTCTGTGGCGTGGGCGGCTGGCCCCGGCAGGGTCTGAGTAGGGGAGACGGGACGTCTGCTTTAGGGATGGCCTCTGGCTGCTTGGTCAGCTGGAGGGGGCCGGAGGGCGGAGGCCACAGTCCAGGCCAGTTCTGGGAGCTGGCCCAAGGGCCTCTTGGAGGGGCCTCTGCTGAGCCCCAGGGCCTCAGATGACCACCTCCCACCTAAGTCCCCATACAGGGCCCAGGCTAGGCCACCACAGCCTGAGGACAGGGCAGGTGAAGGCCCTGGTCCAGCTGCCCTGACCATGGGGGATGGGCAGGCCCCATGCTCCCCACCGTCCCAGGCTTGTGTGACGTCATGGCCCAGGCATGCTGTGACGTCATGGCCCAGGCTTGTGTGACGTCATGGCCCTCTGTGACAACCTGGCCCTGGCCCTCTGTGACGTCCTGGCCCTGGCCCTCTGTGACATCCTGGCCCTGGCTCTCTGTGACGTCCCTCCCTGGCTCTCTGTGACGTCCCTCCCTGGCTCTCTGTGACGTCCTGGCCCTCTGTGACATCCTGGCCCTGGCCCTCTGTGACGTCCTGGCCCTGGCCCTCTGTGACGTCCTGACCCTGGCTCTCTGTGACGTCCCTCCCTGGCTCTCTGTGACGTCCTGGCCCTGGCCCTCTGTGACGTCCCTCCCTGGCTCTCTGTGACGTCCTGGCCCTGGCCCTCTGTGACGTCCCTCCCTGGCCCTCTGTGACGTCCCTCCCTGGCCCTCTGTGACGTCCCTCCCTGGCCCTCTGTGACATCCTGGCCCTGGCTCTCTGTGACGTCCCTCCCTGGCTCTCTGTGACGTCCCTCCCTGGCCCTCTGTGACGTCCCTCCCTGGCTCTCTGTGACGTCCTGACCCTGGCTCTCTGTGACGTCCCTCCCTGGCTCTCTGTGACGTCCTGGCCCTGGCCCTCTGTGACGTCCCTCCCTGGCCCTCTGTGACGTCCTGGCCCTGGCCCTCTGTGACGTCCCTCCCTGGCTCTCTGTGACGTCCCTCCCTGGCCCTCTGTGACGTCCCTCCCTGGCCCTCTGTGACGTCCCTCCCTGGCCCTCTGTGACGTCCTGGCCCTAGCCCTCTGTGACATCCTGGCCCTGGCCCTCTGTGACGTCCCTCCCTGGCCCTCTGTGACGTCCTGGCCCTGGCCCTCTGTGACGTCCCTCCCTGGCTCTCTGTGACATCTTGGCCCTGGCCCTCTGTGACGTCCCTCCCTGGCTCTCTGTGACGTCCCTCCCTGGCCCTCTGTGACGTCCCTCCCTGGCTCTCTGTGACGTCCTGGCCCTGGCTCTCTGTGACGTCCTGGCCCTGGCCCTCTGTGACGTCCCTCCCTGGCCCTCTGTGACGTCCCTCCCTGGCTCTCTGTGACGTCCCTCCCTGGCTCTCTGTGACGTCCTGGCCCTGGCTCTCTGTGACATCCTGGCCCTGGCCCTCTGTGACGTCCCTCCCTGGCTCTCTGTGACGTCCTGGCCCTGGCTCTCTGTGACATCCTGGCCCTGGCCCTCTGTGACATCCTGGCCCTGGCTCTCTGTGACGTCCCTCCCTGGCTCTCTGTGACGTCCCCGTCCTGGCTCGCTGATGGCCTCCTGCAGCCCTCTCAGCTCCTTTTTGCTCTGCCTGCTGGGGACCTCAGAGTGGCCTGGCCTTGCCCCTGGGCGCGCCTTAGCCCGGGCTCTGGGCACTTCTGTCCCCACGTGAGCTCTTTGTCCTCGGCTGCGTCCGGAAGCTCGCGGGGCACAGGCATCACCTAGGACGGGCCTCGGCTTCCTCTGGGTCCTCCCTCAGCTTCCTGGGCATCTGTCAGGTCCACGGAGGGACTCCTGGCGGAAGATGACATCAGCATCAGCTGGCGGGAGCAGCGCTGGCCTGCAGGCCGCCCTCAATGCCCCATTGTGCGGGCGCCTCATCCCACCCGCAGCCGCGGGGACCCTGCGCGGGTTCTGGGGCTCCCGCCCTCGTGCACAGAGGCAGCTGCCCGGCCGCCTCCTCCTGCGGCTGCCCTGGCGCCCGGCCAGCCCAGGGACCACCCCTTCCTCCATGAGTCAGGCTCATTCTTGTCTCTGATTCAGGTCCCTTTAAAGGGATAGGAGGCTGCTGGTCCGGGGAGGGGACACCTGGGGTCCTCGGGGCACTGGGGAGCAGCCCCTCCCACCATCGCGGGAGCCCAGGGCGGAGGGCTCTCCTGCCGCTCCAAGGGACGGAGAAAGCCACCGTCTGCCCGGCAGGAGTCCCCGGCGTCCAGTGACCTTTTCTACCCTCATCTGCCCAGCAGGCAAGGGGGCTCCTGGCCACCAGCCCTCTCCCGCCCTAGTCTTGGCATTAGCCCCCAGACCCCCTGTGCTGGGGTCACAGCAGGCTTCTGTGGGTTCAGAGTGTCCTGAGCCTCTGCCCAGGCTGACCTCCCTGCCACCTGGAAGGACCGGGGTCCCGTTGCTCATTGTGGTCTCATTTCCCCTGCTAGAGCTCCATGTCCCCCGGGTCACCCTGCTGGTCTTGCTGTGGCTCCTGTGACCACTCACAACTGTTTAATTTGTGTCCCCACAAACTGCCATTCGCAGGAGGGCAGGGACAGTTGTCTGGCTTGTGCACAGCTCAAGGCCTGGCTTGTAGTAGGTGCTCAACAAACACTCACGGAGTGAAGGAATAATGGGAGGATAACGGCAGGAATCCCTCCCAGCTGTCGCGGTGCCTAGACGGATATGGGACGGCTCATCGCAGCCCTGGTGGACGAGGAGGGGATAGCACCCAGTGCCGTGAACGGAACAAGCTGCAGGTGGACATTTCTGGGCTGCGGACCCTGGGGCCAGGCCTACGGTGCCTCGTGACCCCAGCGTTTGTTTTGGAGCTCCCCGTTTCTGCTGGAGCTTCCCTGGGGTCACGGAGTGGTCACTCCAGGTGCACAGGGTGTGGCCACCACAGGAAGCGGGGCTGCAGTTTTATTCACAGAATCACGGCCTGCTGGTCCTTGGTCCTGCCGGGCCCTGTGGCCTCCACCCACCATCCTCCTGGGTGTCTGAGGTGGGGGGGCGGGGGGCGCGCACAGGTTTACAGAGCCTGGGCTCCGGCCTGCATGAGGCCAGACTCCACCTGGGCCTCTCCCTCCGGCCTCCCGTCCCTGCCCGTCGTGGTGCTCCAGGCTGGCTGCCCACAGGGGCTGCGATGGGCAGGAGCTGGGCCCACAGGACCTTGGACCTCTCCACACAGAGTGGGGCAGCCATGGGCTGAGGGGCACAGTCAGCCTCCTGCCAGGGGTCCCGCCCCCTGCCGTGGCCCACCCCAGGCTGGAGTAGATGGGGGGGAGAAGGGGGAAGAGATGCTGCCCCCCGCCCCCACAGACCCCCGAGCCGACCGGAGCCCCCTCCAGGGCCTTTCAACGTCTCGGGAGCCCCGTCTCCTGAGCCCCGTCTCCCACAGCCACTCAGCCAGGTGGGGAGGTGGCCGAGTGCCGAGGGGAGGCCAGAGAGGGAGGCCAGAGAGGGAGGCTGGCCCAGTGTGGGGTCAGGGAAGTGTCCCTGCAGGTGAGGAGGGGCCAGCCAGGGAGAGGGGACAGGGACTGGGAGGACAGGGGGGCGGGGGGCTCTGGGCAGAGGGTCGGCTTGTGGGGGGCTGAGGAGCTGGAGAGGAGCGTGGAGGCTGGGGAGGGCCTGGGGTGGGAGAGCGGGGGCTCGTTGCCGGGGTGGAGAGGGAGGCCGGCCTTCCAGATGCCTCGATGGACAGGGCGGCAGGAGGGACCCGCTGGACACAGGGTCAAAGTCCACCCTCCCTCCAAGACTCTGCCAGAACTGGAGGGGAGGGGGAGGGCCACAGGGCCACCCCGCGCCTGGCAGGTGGGTGCAACACCAGCGGGGCTCTGGGGGCTCTTGAAACCGTCCCTGGAGGGAAATCTAAGCCCCTTGGGCCGTCCGGGAAGAGCAGGCCACCTGGAGGGGGACAGGCCCAGGACCGGTGCATGAAACCCTGCAGGAAGGACGCGGCCCCGGAGGTGTGTGGTCAGCTGGGCTCCCCTCCTACCCGGGACCTCCGGGCGCAGCTGGTCCAGAATCCATCAGGCCCAAAGCCCAGGGCCACCGCCTGCTGCCAGGTGCTGAGGGCAGCCAGCCCCTGACTGCAGCCCCCCGGCGGCCCCTGTGGTCGGTGGGCGGAGATGGGGTGGAGGCCGGCGGAGATGGGTGGAGGCCGGCGGAGATGGGGTGGAGGCCGGCGGAGATGGGGTGGAGGCCAGCGGAGATGGGTGGAGGCCGGCGGAGCAGCACCAAGGCCTCCACGCTGGACAGGCTCTGCGGGGTTGGGTCCCACCTGGCTCTTGGGTCATGGGGCCCGCTGGGCTGGACAGGCCGAGGGGCTGGACAGGAAGCAGCAGGGTGTGGAAAGCAGGGTCAGGCAGCCCGGGTCTCCACCTTGTCCAGTCCCACTAGGCCACGGAGAAGTAAGTGGAGGCCAGAGGGCCACGCGGACACGGGGGATGTGGGGACAGGGAAGTGTGGATGGTCTAAGGCAGGAGAGGAGACCGTGGACGGATGGACAGACTGATGGACAGATGGATGGACTGATGGACAGATGGACAGAGGGGGAGGGGGGAGGAGTGGGTGACAGGTGAGCGGGTGCAGAGTGTAATGAAGGTGTGGACAGACAGAGGGAGGGACGGACAGGGAGCTGTGCGGGTGGACGGTGGAAACCCGGGCTCTGTCTCAGGCAGGGGATGCGGGCGACTGAGGTGATTCCAGAGGAGACCTGGGAGCCAGCAGCACCCCCGCCTGGCAGAAGCCCTGCCCTGGTGTCCCCACGTTTTGGAGGCCAGTGACCAGCAGGCCCTGGGCCGGGACCCGGCTCCCGCAGCTTCCTCAGCCCCGGCCTCAGCCCGGCCTCCTCCCTCCCGGCCTCCGTCCCGTCAGGAGCCTGACCCCACGGGAGGAGTCGGGCCCAGGAGGGCACGGTCCCCAGGGCCTGGCGGGCAGAAGGGGCAGTGCCCAGCCCCAGCCCTCGCTTCAGCTGCCCCCAGGCTGCGGCCCTGGGCCCCGTCCACGCAGCTGCTGGGCACCTCTGCCCACAGTCCCAGGGTCCGGGCGCAGAGCCAGCCAGAGGGCTGGACCCTGGGAGGGGGGCCCTGCCTGAGGTGAGCAGGCGGAGGCAGCGTGGTCACAGCCGGCCGCTCAGCAGGACCCTGGCAGGGTTAGGGTTGAGTCACCCTGAGTCACCCTGGTCACTTCCTACCACACATTCCTTTGTCCATGCAGCGTCTGTCCCCTGAGACACCTCCCTGCAGTCGCCAAGGGCGTGGGGACAGGCTCTGGGTCAGGCCCTGGAACCTGAGAGGGACAGAGAGCTGGACAACAGAACCCCCAGGAAAGGGTGGACACCTCGGAGCGCCTCTGGCCCGGGCTCCTGTCGCCCTGCGGGTGGTGGCCCTGAGGTCCACTGTGAGGCTCGGAGCTGCCCCCGCCCGCTCCCTGGGGTCCACTGGGGAGAAGAGGAAAATGAGTCACAGACACCCTCCCGGCCAGCTCCTGGCCAGCCACACCCAGGCTGGGCAGTGCCCAGCTCCTGTGGCCGGACGCTGGCCTGGCCAGCCCGGGGATGCAGCCACGGGCCCCCCACGTGGGCCACAGGGCACGACCCTGGGTACCGGGCGCCATGTCTTCCTCTTAGTGGGGCTGCCATGAGGTGTGGCCCCGGGGCTGTGGGACTCTCAGGTCTCTCTGTCCCTCTGGGAACCGGTGACCAGGGCCCTGCTGCTCCCATGCCAGAGGCTAGCAGGAGCCACTGCAGCCCAGATGTGAGAAGCTCCCAAGCCAGAGCCTGGGCCCTGTGGCAGCTTGGGGACCAGGACAGTGACCCCAAGCACAGCCTGCCACGCGGGGCCAAGGGTCTAGCCAGGCTGGCGGGTGGGTCAGGGTCTCAGTCCTTCAAATCGGCCACAGCCAGAGCCTGGGCCCTGGACACCAGCTGCCCTGGGCAGGCCTCCTTCCCACTTGTCCCCAGGGCCTGCACCAGGGCCCCCTCTGTGCTGGGGACAGCTAAGTGCAGGAGACCCCTCCACCCCCATCCTGGGGTCCACGTTCTAGTGGGGGCAGTGGGTGGACCTGGTGCTGCAGAGCTGGTGAGAGAGAGGGACGACGGGACCAGAGACGGGGCCTCCAAGGGCCCTGAATGGGCTCGGGGGGGCACAGGCCATGGGAGGGTCTGAGTGGGCGAGGCCAGGCGGTGCCGGGAGGGCCCGGGTCTCCGTGGTGGCAGTCCCAGCATCCCTGCTCCCAGGGGCCCTGCATGGACTCTGGTACTGCCCACACAGGGCTTCCCAGGGCCCTGGCTGTCACGTGAGTGAGTGGGGCGCGGCGGGGGGCAGGCTCCCTCTCAGCAGCGGAGGCTCAGCTTCCAGGTAAGAGTGGACCTGGGGCTGGACGGAGGGTTGCCGTCAGTGAGCTCCGCGATGCCCGGTGCTGGGGACGAGGAGACGGGGCTGTGACTGAGGGAGGGACAGACAGGACCTGAAGACGAAGCGGGGGCCTGAGGAGGAGCAGCCTGGACAGGACAGATGGACAGGCTTCCCGAGCCCCAGGGCTGAGGTGGGTCTGGAAATGTGACCGGCAGGTTCCCAGGCAAAGGAGTAGGGACCGCAGCCCCATGGGGACAGCCTGGCCAAGACTCAGGCAGGCCAGCAAGCCACGGAGCTACCCCCCTCCATTCCACCCATCCATCCCCCATCCATCCCCATGCATCCCCCATCCATCCCCCATCCATCCCCCATCCTCCACCCTCCATCCTCCATCCATTCTCCATCCATCCCCCATGCATCCCCATGCATCCCCCATCCATCCCCCATCCATCCCCCATCCTCCACCCTCCACCCTCCATCCATCCCCCATGCATCCCCCATGCATCCCCATGCATCCCCCATGCATCCCCATGCATCCCCCATCCATCCCCCATCCATCCCCCATCCATCCCCCATCCATCCCCCATCCATCCCCATCCATCCCCCATGCATCCCCCATCCATCCCCCATCCATCCCCCATCCATCCCCCATCCATCCCCATCCATCCCCCATCCATCCCCCATGCATCCCCCATCCATCCCCCATCCATCCCCCATCCATCCCCCATCCTCCACCCTCCACCCTCCCTCCTCCTCCCTCCACCCTCCACACACTTCCCTGTGCCCTCAGCCCTCCTGGCTGTCCTGGCCCTGTAGGCCCTGTCCACCTCCCGCCTGCTCTCTGCCACAGCCCAGGGAGGACTGGCTGTCCCCAGAGCCCCGTCCTGGGCCTGCAGCCTGGCAGCCGCCTCCTGCACAGACCCGTAGCTCAGCGGCCACATTTGTTTTGTATTTGAAATTCCTCTAACTCTTCATGTCTTGGCATTAATGGTTCCTCCTAAACATCAAAGGGAGCCGGGGACGTTTCCTCCTAACCGTTTTGCAGGAGAGTCGGCCGATCATTATCCCCCGGCTCCAATGATAGACTGTGCTCAGCTCGGATTCCCAGATTACAAAAGGAAATTCAGCTAATTATGGTTTGGTAGGAATTACAGTCCTGCCGCTGCCTGGCTGACTTTGGGTTGGCGGAGTCCTGGGTTCCTTGATAAGATTTTATTAATCTCTTGCCGGAATCTCACTAGTACCTTGTTGCAGAGAAACCTCTTTTGTGTTTCTCTCCCACGAAGAACCTGCCCATCTTATCCCTGTAGATATGGAAAGCAGGGATTATGGGGGAGTAGAAGCAAGAACAGAGGTCTGGGAGCTAAGAATGCTGGGTTTGTATGTAGCCAATAACTTGCTGGGTGACTTTCTGCAGCCCCTTTGCCTCTCTGTGCATTTGCTACTTTATTGGAAGGGAGGCAGTATGGTCCATTGGTTCAGAGTACTGTTCCGGGCTCGGGTTCTGTGTGTCCTTGGGCAAGCTCTCTAGCCTCAGTTCCTTCATCTGTGAAACAGGAACGACAATGATGACAAGCCCTTCATGTTGTTTTGAGAGTTAAATGAGTTAATACGTGTGAGTCAGCATAAAGCAGCCAAGGTGGGGGTACGTACAGAGCAACAGCTTGGTGTGAGAGCTCTAAAGAAACCGCTTGTTATCAAAGTGGCTCCCTTGAGCTGGGGAGAGGCAGGGTCTGGGCAGAAGTGCCTGACCACCCCTCTGATGCCCGTAGAGAAGAATCCTGTCCGGCCCTGAGGCTGCTCACACTCAGGCCCATGTCCAGGCCTAGGAGGGACCTAGGGCCCCTTCCCTGCACTGTGCCAGGCGCCTCTCTGCATGGACCTCGCCCAGAAGGGGCACACGATTCTGAATGGCCTCGGCTTGGCCATGCTGGGTATGTGGCAAGGGATGGCCCTGGTCGGCAGGGGACAGGACGCTGGTCCTGAGAGGCTCGGGTTGGAGGCACCGGACTCCTCCCAGTGCGCTCAGGCCCGAGGACCCGCCAGCTGGGCGAGTGGCCAGCAGCAGGCCCTGCCCTCCTGCCCAGCCCCCTCCCTGCTGCCCGCCTGTGATTCGCAGAAGTGGGTATTGTCACTGCGACGGATCACCATCATTGCCCTGGCTCCCTCCGTCCCCTGTCCCCTGTCCCCGTGTGACGGGTGACTCCAGAGTGGCCCTGGAGGTGCTGGGGCTTGTCCAGGGCATGGAGTCCGGCCCGGGGTCTGCGATGGGGTCGGCGGACGTGGCCGGGGTGCTGAGCTGTCGCTGGCTGTCGGCTGCAGGTGGCTCCGGGGTTCATCCTGCCTCTCTGGAAACTCACCGGCACCTTGATAGGAGGTCGCAGGGCCCGGTGGGCACCGCCCTGGGCACCCCAGCCCTGCTCTGCTCTGGAGGGCAGAGGGCGGGAGGAGGCGGCCTTGGGACCGGCAGCTGCCTGTGGGGGGACCCGGGGTGTGGTCCTAGGTGTCCGTTAACGGGGAAATGCTGTCCTGCAGGAACCTCCCGGAGCGCAAGGGAGCCCTGCTCTGCTGCTGGGGACACCAGGGGACCCAGGCGCCACGGCACGCAGAGGGCTCAGGCCACCTGCAGGCGGCCCCTTCTCGCTGCCAGGAAGCTGGCTGCAGGGCCCAGGGTCACAAGAACAAGGACGTGTGGCCCAGACCTGGCCTCCGACAGGCCCCTGGGCAAGGCCAGGAGACCCCGTCTCCTAGAACACCTGGGGTCTGTCTGGACCCCCAAGACCCACGTCCATCAGCGAAGTACCCGTGCCCGAGTCTCCGAGCACCCCAAGCCCTGTTGGCCGTGGGCTGACCATGAGAGGGCCTGGCCTGCAATCCTGTCCAGCAACCCCGGGCCCCGCGCACCCTGCCCAGGGCGGGGGCCAGGCCTGAAGAGCAGTAAGGTCCAGCTCTCCAGAGGCACCAGCAGCTCTTCCCGAGTGAACCCTCTGCCCAGCCTGATGCGTGTCCCAGGGAGGCCTGTGGGAAACTCCCGGGCCCCAGTGCCCTGCGCCCTCCTCCAGGGGCCCCCGTGGCCCCGGGGGACCTCAGCTCTGCCTCTGCCATCAAGGTGGTGGCCAAAGGGGCAGCTGGCTGAGGGGCCACCCGGAGCCTCCCTGCAGCCAGCCAGGCGGTCACGCGGGGCTCCTTCGCGGCACTCTTCCTGGCCCCATCTTGGGAACTCCGAGCCCCGTTCCCTCTCCTGTGAGATGGGCCCAGCGGTCGGCACCCGTGGCCCAGGGCCGCTAGTGAGTGGGCTGCTCTCCCAGGTCAACCTGGACGCGGGCCATCAGGGTGGGCAGGAATTCCGAGCACTGCGGCAGGACCTCGCCCAGCCCCCGCGGGACCCCAAAGAGCAGAACGGGAAGGTCCCCAGAACTCAGCTGAGCCGCGCCCCCCATTCTCTGGCTGCAGGAGGCTGGGGCTGGAGAGCTGCCTGTCCCCTCGGCAAGCTGGGCAGGCCTGAGCCTGGTCCGGGGGCCCACGCGGTCCGTGTGGTCTGTGCACGTGGCGGAACAGCCTGGGTGAGGTACGGGGACGGAGCTGGACCTGGCCTCCCAAGGACCACAGCCACGGCCACCACATGCCTGGGTGGGCAGGCCCCTCCCTGCCCCTCGCACTCCAAGGCCCTGGTCACCTCCAGGTTGCCCACTCGAGCCCTGGTGAGGCTGGACCTGGACAGGAGCAGGCCGGGAGGGGACTAGCCAGGCTCCCCGCTCGGGACCATGGGATCCCCAGTCCCCACTGCAGCCCAGCACAGAGGCCACCCCCAGGAGGTCCACGCGCATCGTCCTGGTGGGAAGAGCCTCAGCCACAGGTGACTCATGTGGCTTTAATCAGCTCCTGTTCCCATGAGCGCCTCCAGCCAGGCCTCACGTGTCCTGGGCACTGCCCACCCACACGGCCCTCAGCGCCTGCCTCTAGCCACCTCCTGCTCCCCTCGGCCCAGCCCCTGGAGGAGGTGGCTCCCCGGCCCTGGACCCTGCTCTGTCCACAGGCTGTGACGGCAGATCTGAGCCTGAGCCCAGCTTTTGCTCGGCTCACCCTCCAGCGGCTACATGGCAGAGCAGGGCACTGGCCAGGCCTGCCACTCTGCGTCCTCCCAGCCTTCTCCAGCCTCCTCTCCCCATCTCCCACTGTCCTTCCATTACAAAGGCCTCCCTGCTGCCCTAGAAAGTGCAGGCAGAGCCAGGCACAGTGGCCACGCCTGTCATCCCAGAGGCTCGGGAGGCTGAGGCAGGAGGATTGCGAGTTCAAAGCCAGCCTCAGCAAAAGCGAAGCGCTAAGCAACTCGGTGAGACCCCGTCTGTAAATAAAATACCAAATACGGCGGGGGATGGGGCTCCGTGGTCAGTGCCCCTGGGTTCAATCCCCAGTACCCCTCCCCCCAAAAAGTGCAGGCAGCCTCCGACCCCAGAGCCTTTGTACTTGCCGTGTGCAGCCCGGGACACTCCCCGACACCCACATAATTGCTTCCACCCCTCCATGCAGCCTCTGCTCAAGTGAAGGTCTGCTCAGGGAGCCACCCGGGCCACTATCTGCCACCGCCCCTGAACCCTGGAGCCCGCAGCACCATCTGACCACTCGCTGGGTGAACCGTGTTGAGTGTCGGCTGCAGGGTCCCTGAGGCCCGGGCCACCTGGTGACCTTTGTCTCCCCCAGACAGGTTTCCCTGCCCGTCCTTGCTCAGCTCTGCGTGACCCTAGGCCGCAGCCTGTGACAAGGCTCCTGCCTCCGGGGCACACACAGGACCTGCCTGGAGGCCAGCAGGGTGGGTCGCTGTGGGTCCCAGGGCAGGCCTGGAGGGGACAGAGGGTGACAAGGGACATGCTGGGGGAACTCACAGGGGTGCCCAAGCCCAGGGGAAGCCAGGCAGCGGGAGGGGAGGGTGCAGGTCCCATCTGAAGGAAGGTGGAGGAGCACTGGGCAGGCGGCCACCTGCAGCAGGCCACATGGGGCTGGAGGCACGGAGCAGAGGCCACAGAGCCAGAGGCTCGGGGACCGGGCTCCATGTGTCCCAGGCTTGCAGAGGGGCCCGGGGGAGGGGTGAACAGAGGACCCCCGGGGGGAGGCTGAGCCTCAGCTCCAGTTCACAGCCTGGTTCCAGGGAGAGCAGCCAGAGAACAAGGCCCCGGCCCAGGGTCTGTGCAGGGCTTCAGTGGGGGGAGGGCGAGGTCCCTCCAGAGGAGTGGCTGGTGACAGCTGCAGGTCCCCACGCAGCACAGTGTCCGGCACAGAGGCCCTGGGAGCCGGCGGCCTGGCCCTCCGATGCAGGCTGGGGCTGCCTAGTGGCCTCTGGGGCCTCCGACTCCACTCAGATGGACGCACTGTGGAGGCCGGCCAGCAGCCAGGAGGAAAGCACTGAAGGGCTGCGTTCTGGAGGGACTTCCTCGTCGGTCCTTGTCCACTTTGGAGCCTTGGGAGACCACAGGGTGGGCTGCAGGGGCGCCAGGCCATGGGGGGTGGAGCAGGCCCCTGCCGGCGCGGGGGGGGGGGGGGGCCGCCTGGGGCCCCAAGATGGGAATCTGGACGGCGTCAGCCGGGTGTCTCAGGACCAGTGTCTCCTCCAGACCCAGGTGTCGTCCCTCAGTGCCACTCCAGGTCCCCACGCAGTCTTGGAAGTCACCTCCAACTCCACATGCCCCAGCCATGGTGTTGGCCTGCCGTCCCAGCCTGGGCCCTAGCCGGCCCTGAGGTCGGGAGCCAACGGCTAAGAGTCACAGACCTTGTGGGGGCACGCGCCCAGGCTCTGCCGCGTCCAGTGACACACTGGGCACTGCCACCAACTGTCCCAGCAACCCATTATTAGGTGTGGAGGGGGGCTCAGAGAGGCCACAGAGGGAAGAAGGCAAAGCCCCCCCAGCCCAGGCACAGCTGGGGGCAGTTCTGGACCAGTGCAGGGCCGTGGCTGACCCTGGGCCGGGTGGACGGGGTCGCGGGCTTCTCCGGCCCAGCTGAGGGCCGTCTCTGGTTCCCACAGGGAATTCCTCCTGGAGCCCACCCTGTGCACCCCTGGGGTGGAGACCCCTGCCCCAGCCTGGGCACAGGAGGCAGCGGCCTCTGCGCGCCTCCTTGGCCTCAACCCTCCTGCCTCGGGCTCCCTGTGGCTCCTCCGAGCGCCCCTCGGGCCCAGCCTCGGCCTGGAAAGAGAATGTCCCTCGTCACATTTTACAGAAGGGAAATGAGGCTCCGGGAGGTGACGTGACTCCAAAGTCAACTGTCAAAAGAAAATGGCGAGGAAGGAAATGGGCCATCAGGAGCCTCCAGAGCCCCGCAGGCTGGTCTGAGCTCCACTGTGAACACGGGGGCAGGGCAGTTCCCACCCCAGAGGAGCCACCCACACCGCCATCATAACTGTAGTTACTTAAGCTATCAAGCAGGACTACCCGGGAGGGAGCAGGAGGCACCCGCAGGTCCATTCTGATCCTTCTCCCAGGATGTAGCGGAGCCGGCAGAGGAGCCAGAGCCGCAGGCAGAGGGCCCTGCAGCGGCCCGGCTGGGTGGCTGTGGGCGCGGCCGTCCCTGCAGGGGGCCCACCCGGGCCGCACAGGGCCGCACAGTAGGTGCTCCGGCAGTGTCTGTGGGACTGCCCGGCGGGCCCTGGAGGTGACGGGGCTGGCAGTGTCTCTGGGCTTCTCAGAGACCTTCAGCTGCGGATCTTTCTAGAAAGGGGGCAGCAGTCTCTGCCGGGACTGGCCCCTGCCACCATCCCCGCTCTGGCCTTCCTGGCAGCCCACACTGATGTCCCTTCTGGCCAGCGGTGACCGTGCCTTCTGACATTCTCCTCTTTCTTCAGCCTCTGCCTGGTCACTGATGGCTGCCCCCTGGGACAGGGCCAGCAAATTCCACCCGCCCCCAGGCCCTAAAGGGGCTCCAGACCACGGTCTCCTGAGGGGACAGTTTCCTAAGGGACAGAGCAACAGGGTTCCAGAAGGTTCAAGCAGTCGGAGGTCCTGCTCAGCCCCGGGTCTGGGGTCCCCACTGTGGGACTGTGACCTGGCCCCTGGCTCAGCCTGGAGCCCCTGCTGGGGGGCCCAGGAGGGTGCTGACCATAAGCGGGCTCCAGATCCGGCTCTGCGCCCCGAGCTACAGCTGCCCCGGGCTCCGTGCAGCGCCGCCCCTCTGACGGGAAGTTCCTCGGTCCAGCTGGCAGGGCCTCATCGGACAGGCTGGGCTCTGAGTGTGGGCAGCTGCAGCGGCAGGCGGCTGGGTGGGGAGGGGGCTGGGTGGGGAGCGGAGGGCCGGGCGGCCAGAGCCAGCAGCATCTGCAAGCGGGTGGGGGAGCAGAGGGCCCGGCTGCAGTCACTGGGGAAGGAGCTTGAAGGGCACAGGACTGCATGGGACAGCTTCCCACGGGAGGGCAGGGCCCAGCGTCCAGCCCTTCTCACCCCAGGGACAACAGAAATGCCCTCTTTCCATGGGCCACCCCAAGGCACCCGTGATGCTAACCACTTAGCCATCTGGAAGCGTGGGATCTTGTGGGGACCCATCCATGCCCACCGTCAGCCCCATCCATCATCTATCACCGGCCCTTCATCCACCTGCCCCTCCGTCTGCTTATCCATCCCTCCATTTATCCTTCCTTCCTTCCTTCCACCCAGTTACCATGCACCCCCATCAACTCCTTCACCCATCGTCTACCCACCCCCATCCACTCATCCATCCACCTGCCTATCCACCTGGCCATCCATTCATCACTCATCCATCCATCTGCTCATCCATCACTCCATCCATCCATCACTCCATCCATCCATCCATCCATCACTCCATCCATCCATCACTCCATCCATCCATCCATCCATCCATCCATCACTCCATCCATCCATCCATCCATCCACCCATCACTCCATTCATCCATCCATCCATCCATCACTCATCCATCCATCCATCCATCACTCATCCATCCATCCATCACTCATCATCCATCCATCCATCCATCCATCACTCATCCATCCATCCATCACTCCATCCATCCATCCATCCATCACTCCATCCATCCATCCATCCATCACTCATCCATCCATCCATCACTC
Source organism: Callospermophilus lateralis (assembly GCF_048772815.1). Taxonomy (NCBI): domain Eukaryota; kingdom Metazoa; phylum Chordata; class Mammalia; order Rodentia; family Sciuridae; genus Callospermophilus; species Callospermophilus lateralis. The sequence continues at coordinate 207,607,146 of NC_135306.1, forward strand.
ATCCATCCATCCATCACTCCATCCATCCATCACTCCATCCATCCATCCATCCATCACTCCATCCATCCATCACTCCATCCATCCATCACTCCATCCATCCATCCATCCATCCACCCATTACTCCATTCATCCATCCATCCATCCATCACTCATCCATCCATCCATCACTCCATCCATCCATCCATCACTCATCCATCCATCCATCCATCCATCACTCATCCATCATCCATCCATCCATCACTTCATCCATCCATCCATCACTCATCCATCCATCCATCACTCATCCATCCATCCATCCATCACTCATCCATCCATCCATCACTCCATCCATCCATCCATCACTCCATCCATCCATCCATCACTCCATCCATCCATCCATCACTCATCCATCCATCCATCACTCCATCCATCCATCCATCACTCATCCATCCATCCATCACTACATCCATCCATCCATCCATCACTCATCCATCCATCCATCCATCACTCATCCATCCATCCATCACTCCATCCATCCATCCATCACTCCATCCATCCATCCATCACTCCATCCATCCATCCATCACTCATCCATCCATCCATTCATCACTCATCCATCCATCCATCACTCCATCCATCCATCCATCACTCCATCCATCCATCCATCACTCATCCATCCATCACTCCATCCATCCATCCATCACTCCATCCATCCATCCATCCACCCATCACTCCATTCATCCATCCATCCATCCATCACTCATCCATCCATACATCCATCCATCACTCATCCATCCATCCATCACTCCATCCATCCATCCATCCATCCATCACTCATCCATCCATCCATCCATCACTCCATCCATCCATCCATCCATCCATCACTCATCCATCCATCCATCACTCCATCCATCCATCCATCACTCCATCCAATATCTGTACAAGGGTTACACAAGGCCGCCTCTTCTTCTGGGCTTCAGAGACCCAGGAAATAATCAAACTGCCCTGCCCTGGCGGGACTCCACGTGTGTGTGAGTGAGGGACAGGGACGAGGAGACAGAGAAAAGTCAAATAAATCTCCCCAACAACTTGGGGGAGAAGAAGGCATAAACCAAATGTTTTAGGTTTGGTGTTTGCTTGTTTTGTTTTCTGTGACCAAAGACCCAACAAGAACAATTAAAGGAGGAAAAGTTTATTTTGGCTCGTGGTTTCAGAGGTCTCAGTCCATGGACTCCAGCTCTGGGCTGAGGTGGGCAGGACATCATGGTGGACGGGTGTGGGGGACGGAAGCAGCTCAGGACATGGCAACAAGAAAGCAGAATTCACCCCACAGCCACACTGTGTGACGATTGCCTGCCGCGCCTTACCTGCAGACAGTCCACCCAGTTAGTCCATCGGGGGTCACTCTACCGTTCAGGTCAAAGCTCCCGTAACCTGACCATTCTACCTCTGAAAACCCTTGTGTTATCTTGCAAGTGAGCTTGGGGGCACATCTCATATCTAGATCATGACCTTCCACACCCGACCCCCAAAACCTCATGCCCACCCCAACGCAAAACACACTTCGTCCATTTTCCAGAGGTTCACGATTCCAGCATCACCCCAAAGCCCAAGTCCAAAGTCTCCCCGACACCCTTAGAGCCCGCCCCTGTGAGAATTCAAAGGAGTCATGAATACCCAGTAAATGACGACACCAGGGAGCGTCCCATTCCACAGGAAGAAAGAGAGGCAGAGACCGCGGTCCAGCAGGGCAAGCAAGTCCCCTGGCTCCGCGTCCAGCACCCAGACGCTCTCTCCCAGGGCCCCCTGGCTCTGCACAGGGCGCTGGCTGCAGCCGCAGGGCCTCTCCCCCGGCTCCTGCTCAGCTCCTGGAGTTCTCTTCACAGTGGTCCCTGTTCCTGGCACCTCCGCGTCCTGTCCCCACGGCCGGCAGCTTTGGTTTCCCCTGCCTTTCGCACATCACTCTGGGGACACCCACAGAGACCAGACCCTGCTGCCCTGCGCCTGCCCTCAGGCCTTTCTTCTTGATCTCAGTGGGAGCCTCCCGGACCCTTGACGCCATACCCTCTACGCTTGCCGCATCGTCACCATGAGGCTGAGCCTCCTGAGAACCCTTCCTCCGTCCCTGCCGTGCAGACAGCAGCCCAGCTCTCTTCTCAATGCAAGTCCACTTTTGCACCCTTGAGCCTGCGATGTCATGGTCCTGTGATGTCATGGTCCTGCGATGTCATGGTCCTTCAATGTCATGGTCCTGCGATGTCGTGGTCCTGTGATGTCATGGTCCTGCGATGTCATGGTCCTTCGATGTCATGGTCCTGCGATGTCATGGTCCTGCGATGTCATGGTCCTTCGATGTCATGGTCTTGCGATGTCATGGTCCTGTGATGTCATGGTCCTGGGATGTCATGGTTTTGTGATGTCATGGTCTTGTGATGTCATGGTCCTGTGATGTCATGGTCCTGTGATGTCATGGTCTTGCAATGTCATGGTCTTGTGATGTCATGGTCTTGCAATGTCACGGTCCTGTGATGTCATGGTCCTGTGATGCCATGGTCCTGTGATGTCATGGTCTTGTGATGTCATGGTCTTACGATGTCATGGTCTTGTGATGTCATGGTCCTGTGATGTCATGGTCCTGTGATGTCATGGTCTTGCAATGTCATGGTCTTGCGATGTCATGGTCTTGCGATGTCACGGTCCTGTGATGTCATGGTCCTGTGATGTCATGGTCTTGTGATGTCATGGTCCTGCGATGTCATGGTCCTGCGATGTCATGGTCCTGCGATGTCATGGTCCTTCGATGTCATGGTCCTGCGATGTCATGGTCCTGCGATGTCATGGTCCTGCGATGTCATGGTCTTGTGATGTCATGGTCTTGTGATGTCATGGTCTTACGATGTCATGTCTTGTGATGTCATGGTCCTGTGATGTCATGGTCTTGTGATGTCACAGTCCTGCGATGTCATGGTCCTGCGATGTCACAGTCCTGCGATGTCATGGTCCTGTGATGTCATGGTCTTGTGATGTCATGGTCTTGTGATGTCATGGTCTTGTGATGTCATGGTCCTGTGATGTCATGGTCCTGTGATGTCATGGTCTTGTCATCCCTCAGACACCCTCAAGACGTATTTGCTATTGTCTTGTGGAAGGGGCTGAGCATCTCGTTGGTGGGTGTGACGCCTTTAACGGTCATGACTTCCTTGACCCCAGTTTCATTCCCACTCTTTTGGACAAACTGCTTGTCTCAAGTCTCTTGCTTTGCTTTCTGCCCCTGATTACGACAGCGAACTTGGCTAAAAGCTCCAGCAATGTCCATGCCACTGTCCGGATGCCGTCCCGCCTTGAAGTTTCTTCCTCCGACTTAATTCGCACGTCGCCTTTCAACCCAACCTCACCAAGTCTCAGGAGATGGGCAACGACTCCCGCCGACCCTACCGCGGACGGCTCCTAGTCTCACTGCCATAGAACCTGCTGAACCCCGCCTCACTGTCCACAGTCCTGTCAGCTGACCACGAGTCTCTGCCCACAGCCCTCCACAGCTTTCCCAGCTGGCTCTCCGGAACTTCAGAATCCCTCCTGGAGAAACAATAAGAGAGGTAAACAGGGAGCCTACATCCTGGGGACAAATTTTTACCCCTCACACTTCAGATAGAGCCCTAATATCCAGAGTATACAAAGAACTCAAAAAATTAAACAATAAGATAACAAATAACCCAATCAACAAAGGGGCCAAGGACCTGAACAGACACTTCTCAGAGGAGGACATACAATCAATCAACAAGTACATGAAAAAATGCTCACCATCTCTAGCAGTCAGAGAAATGCAAATCAAAACCACCCTAAGATACCATCTCACTCCAGTAAGCTTGGCAGCCATTATGAAGTCAAACAACAAGTGCTGGTGAGGATGTGGGGAAAAGGGTGCACTTGTACATTGCTGGTGGGACTGCAAATTGGTGCGGCCAATTTGGAAAGCAGTATGAAGATTCTTGGGAAAGCTGGGAATGGAACCACCATTTGACCCAGCCATCGCCCTTCTCGGACTATTCCCTGAAGACCTTAAAAGAGCGTACTACAGGGACACTGCTACATCGATGTTCATAGCAGCACAATTCACAATAGCTAGACTGTGGAACCAACCTAGATGCCCTTCAATAGATGAATGGATAAAAAAAAATGTGGCATTTATACACCATGGAGTATTACGCAGCACTAAAAAATGACAAAATCATGGAATTTGCAGGGAAATGGATGGCATTAGAGCAGATTATGCTAAATGAAGCTAACCAATCCTTAAAAAAAATGCCAAATGTCTTCTTTGATTTAAGGAGAGCAACTAAGAACTGAGCAGGGAGGAAGAGCATGAGGAAATGATTAACATTAAACAGAGACGAGTGGTGGGAGGGAAAGGGAGAAAGAAGGGAAATTGCATGGAAATGGAGGGAGACCCTCAACGTTATATGAAATCACATATAAGAGGTTGTGAGGGGAAAGGGCGGGGGGAAAACAAGGGAGAGAACTGAACAACAGCAGATGAGGTAGAGAGGGAAGATGGGAGGGGAGGGGAGGGGGGATAGTAGGGGATAGGAAAGGCAGCAGAGTACAACAGTCACTAATATGCCATTATGTAAAAACGTGAGTGTGTAACTGATGTGATTCTGCAATTTGTATTTGGGGTAAAAACGGGAGTTCATAACCCACTTGAATCAATTGTATGAAAGATGATATGTCATGAGCTTTGTAATGTTTTGAACAAGCAATAAAACAAAACCAAAACAGATAGTTAATAAACAAATGAAAAGATTAAAAAAAAAAAAAAGACTCCCTCCTGGGCATCCCCAAAGCCTCAGAAGCTTCTGGCCCCACGGTCACTCTCCCCCGCTCCTGGAGTCCCCTGAAGCCCCGCTGCAGGCCTGGCGCCTCCGGAGGCTTCCTGCCAGCCAGGCGCTGTCTCCCGCCTTCCCCTTGCCTTGTCCACGGACCCATCCACAGGCCTCGGGCCTTGGCATCGGCTGGCCCTTCGGGGCGGGCTGGTCTTCCCGAGCCCCTCAGTGGCCCCAGAGCGCAGACCCCTCTGGGGCAGGGACGGCTGCCTCGGAAGCGGCCAGAGTCTGCCCACGGCGGGGGCGGGGGGGGGACGCAGAGGGGAGAGAAGGACGGGGACAGAGCTCAGGGTCCTCCAGGGAAGTCTCCACGTCTCGGAGACTCAACCCAGCACAGGAAGGTCCTCAGGGGTGGCCACTCAGATCCTGGGTGGAAGGGTCAGCGGGTGGGTGCAGGATGCCTGAGGGAGGGGTGGGCATGGGAGTGTCTGTGTGTCCAGCGAGGTGGACAGATGGAAGGACGGTGGATGGAAGATGGACGGGTGAGTAAGTTAAACAGCAGAACCAGAACCTGGAGCTTTGGGACGACACAGATCGGCCCAGATCCACCACCCAGTCAGGGCTGCCCAGTGTCTCCTGGTGCCAGAAATCGTACTAGGTGCGAGGTACCAGGTGAGCGAGACCCGCCCTCGTGGTCCCTGAGATCCAAGTGAGAAGCCGAAGAATGAGCAAGTGAAGTCCAAACAAGATGTTCTGAGTGGTCACTGTCTCAAGGAGTACTAGAGGGACCAGCCAGAGGGGTCAGTGGTCAGGGCGCCACATGATGAGTGGCTCACATTCCAGTTGATCCTGAATGACGAGGCAGCTGTGTGAAGATCTGGAGAAGAACTAAGAATAGTAAGTGCAAGGGTCCTGAGGCAGGGATGGATCCGGGCTTGTCCAAGGATTCCCAAAGGCTGTGTGCTTTTAGTACAATAAGAAAGGGGGCTTGCGGCCTCGGTTGATTGTGGGGAAACCTACAGGGCAGATCACGGAGGGCCTTGTGGGCCGCGGAAGAGCCATGAAATTCATCCAGAGCTGGTGGGAAGCCAAGAGGCATCTAGCAGGAGACTAACTGGGTGGCTGTGTCTTCAAGGGTTGCTCTGCTATTTTGGGGGGGCTACAGAGGACAGTACGCATGAGAGGGGCAGAGGAGGGGCAGAGGAGGGGCAGGTGGGGACCACGGGGCGGACCCAGGAGCTGGCTGTGCCGGTCCCCCGGGGTCTGTGTGGCCTTCACAGCCATCTGCAGAGCGCTGGAGGTACGAAGAACACGCAGGCTGCACCCGTCCCAGAGCCTGGTGGGGACACGCGGGCTGGGGTTGTCACGACACCCGTGCGGCCTGCTTGGCCCAGGGCGCCCAACCCATTGATCCTGCTAAAGATGCCTGTCTGCTACGGGGAGTGCCCCGTCCCCGTCAGCCACCCATTCCTTGTTCCCACAGGCCCAGGACTGCCCAGAGCCGCTCCCGACCGTCCCCGCTCCCCACCCTCTTCTCATATTCCAGAGCCCAGGGGCAGGGAGCATCCGGGGGGCTGCTGTCCCTACGTCATGCAGGATCACAGGCACCTTGAGAGGGAGGCGGTGGGAGGACCTGTCCTCCTGGTGCCCAGCCAGGAGCCGGATCCATACGATTTCACCAAAGCAGGGAGCATGCCCACGGCCTCGCTCCTGGGGGGGGTGATTAGTGGGGATCCCGAGGGCCAAGCTTGGCGGAGGCTCGGCGTGGGGCACAGAGCCCTCTGAGAGGTGGCCAGGAGGGGTGCTGGCCACAGGGACCGCCCTGAAGGGCCATGGACTCTCTGGGTTGCTGGGTGGTCCTCCTCCTGACGGAGTGAGGCACTGGGTGACTCCCCTCCCAGCCTCTTCCTGATTCCAGACCCACGTTTCCCACTCCGTGCGCTAGTGTCCCTCCGTGGACCTCCTGCGGGCACCCTTCAGGCCCGGGAGCCGTTCAGACGGGGCACAGGGTCCCGGGCACCGCATCCCTCCTTTCCGCCCTTCTTCCCTGAGTCCCACCCGGTTCTCTGTGGGAACCCCATCTCTCTGCGTGTGTCCTCGGCTGTTCCCTAGTGAAGACCAGGTCTCCCATGAAATCTTCCGCTTGTTTTTCTGTGACGTTTGGGACACGTGGGTGAGCGCTGTCGAGGACTGGCTTCTGTTGGCGTTCTTCCCTGTCCCTCTTGACCTTGAGTCACACTGTCTTGTTTCTTTGTGTGTCCGGTGACTGTCGATTGTGCGTGGGACACTGTGGGTGAGGCCGCAGCGTCTCTGGATCCTGCCCTCGTCCCCTGAGCGGGGCTGGTCTGCTCTGGTAGGAAGCCCGGCTCCGTCTCGGGACCTGGACGTGGTGGCCTTGACTTTCACGACTTCTCATGGCGGATCTGTGTCTCCCAACGCCTCCAGCTTGGTGAGAATTGGGCTGCAGGCTGCGAATCTCCCCTGACCCCCTCCCTGTCCCTCGCAAGGGTCCTTCTTCAGAGGGTGGTTCTGGGGACACTCACTCATCCTGGGGTCTTCACACCTTCCTTCTCTACTGCCCTCGGCCTGGTCTGCGCCTCCCTTCCCATCGTCCCTTCTTGCCATCCCTCTGTCCTGCCACTTGGGCCATCTGCTTCTTCTAGATGGGGGCAGGGCCTTGTGGTCCTGGGGCCCCCGCTGTGTGACCTGGGGTACTGTCCCCTGGGTGTTCTGCTGAGCATCCGGTCACCTCCTCCAGGAAGCCCCCAGGGCACAGCTCCCTCCGCGAGAGAGGAAGGTGCAGCTCTGCGTCTCTCCGGGGCTGGCCCCAGGACACCCCCGACTCTGGGGAAGGTGTCAGTCAGAGGCCACTGAGGGCTGGCGCACCTGATGCTGGAGCCCGGAGCTCGGGGGGGACGCAAGCCCCACAGGGACAGGGGTGGCTCCACGGCTGACGGCCACTGGTGGCACCTCTGGGGTCCGGCTTGAAGGGACAGCGAGGCCCTTGTGGGAGCAGAGGAGCGGCCCTGCCTCCCAGGGCGTCCGCACACACGAGGCTGTGGCCCCACAGGTCACCCAGGGACGCCTGCAGCCCGAGGGTGCCCGCTCCTCCTGCGACCTGCCTTCACCCCGGCCACCCACCGCCCGTCTGGTGACCCTCTCCTCACTGTGGCAGTCCAGCCTTGGCCTCGGGCGCACGGCAGCACCCAAGCCAAGCACCACGCGCCCTCTCCACCAGCCTCCCACCCTGAGCAGGTCCTTGGTCCCACGACAGTGTCCGGAGCCACCTGCCCTCGGGGTGCGCCGCCTCCTGCCCCCTCTCTGCCCTTCTGCACTCCATGAAGGACTTGCCGGGCGCCAGACGCAAAGCCCGGGCACCACCTCAGCTTCTCACCCCGCGAATGCTGATGGGAGGCGCTCCCGGCGCGGCTCTGCTGCCTGGGGTGTCACCACCAGGCCGAGACCAGGTCCCCAGTGGACACCTCCCCAGACCCCAAGGAATGTCCGCTCCAGCGACTCGTGGGGTTCTCCCCAGACGCACACGCTCAGAGACAGCGAGCGCTGTCTCTGAGCGTGTGCTGGGTCCTGGCCACGGAGGAGCGCGGCCCGACCTGGCCTCCAGGGAGCAGCCCCGGCTCCCGCTCGGCTGGGGTCCAGCTCCCGGCCTGGCCTCGGCTGGGCCCAGAGCCGCCTGGCAGGTGGGGTGGCGCTGTTTCCCCCGTCGCTATGGTGACGCGCTGGTGCCGAGGGTGGGGAGGGTGAGGCTGTGACGGGCCGGGGTGGAGCTGAGGTTGGTGACGCGGTGTGGGTGGCAGGAGGCGCGCTGTGACGCTGTCAGCTGTGGTGGCGGGGATGCAGGCGCGGCGGCACCTGGCAGCTGAGCGCAGGTCACAGTGGCGAGAGGGGACGGGGCAGCCTCTGGCTCTGGTCCTGGTTCTGCTGCTCGCCATCTGGTGACAGGTGACTCCTCTCTCCAGGTCCCCTCCTGTTGCTGCTGGAGCAGAAGGAGCCTCCTGAGAGCCAGGGTCGGAGTGACCAAGGCCTGTGGCCAGGGCCGCGGGGACTTCCTGAGGAGCTGCCCCGTCCTTCCCTGGGGCCAGCACTTGCCCTGCGGAGCTCTGGGACCATCTCTCTTCCCCTTGGTGCGGGGCTGGCACGCCTGGGGCCCCTTTGCCCCTGGTCACAGGGACTGGCACAGGACGCAGATGGGGCCAGTTCTCTCTGAGGGCCAGCGGGGGTGCTGTCACTGGACAGGTGTCAGGCAGCCACCTGAGATTGCCAGCTCACAGGGAGGGTCTCTGTCCCCAGTGGAGGGCAAAGGATAAATGACTAAGAACAGCAGAGACGAGAACAGGTGAGAGGAGATGTGGAGAGAGAGCAGGAGAAAGTCATGGCGGCCCAGAGATCCCAGCAGCCCTGCTCACGCGCCTGGATGCAGCTGTGCCTGAAGGCAGCCTGGCCCGCTCCTGAAACTGCAGGTTACACGGCTCGGTAGCAGCCCCGGGGAGTGAGTTGGGCTTCCACTTTGCAAACAGACTTCTTTCCCACGCCTCCAGCCTTCTCCGGCTCCTAGAATCTCAGAACCTTCCCAAGAAAGCAAAATCGATGACACAGCTGACTTCCAAGTTTGGGGACAAAAGACTCTTGTCCTGCCAGACCCAAACCTGGCTCCTGGGCCCTCTTTCCAGGGAACAGATGTGATTGACCCAGTTCCAGGCCCAGGTGTAGGGGACAGAGGCCAAGATCTACTGCTACGTGCCCCCACCCCCACCCTAGTCCCAGGGAGCCCTTTACAGGGAGCCTCCATTCGAAGTGAGGGAGCATGGGAATCCCGTCGTCTTCTCCTAAACAATCCGAGTGACACGGGACACCTGCAGAGGACCTTACAACGTCACCTGACACAGCCCCCCCCTCCGGAGAGCCCAGTGCCCCAGGTACAGACCCCGGCTTCCCGCTGGGAAGGAAGGGGTGGCTTTACCCAGGGGCCCCCCTCCCTGGGGTCTTTCTGCTCCGCACTGGGTCCCACGTCCTGCCCTGTCCCCATGAGGCATATTCAGGTCGCTGCCCGCGTTTCACTACTTTAAAGGTCGGAGGCAACGCACCCACGTCTGCGGTCCTGCCGCGCCTGCCCGATGGCCGCTGAGGGTACCTCCTTAGAAGGGGCAGCCGCAGGGTCAGGGCCGCCGGGGTTTCCAAGGCTCCCGGTGCGTCCTGCCTGGTTCTCCGGGGCTGGAGGTCCTGGGGGAGGCTGCTGACGGATCCTACTGGGGTTTCCTCATCTCTAGAGAAACCAGGAGGGGGAGGAAGAGGGGGAGAAGCAGGCAGCGTGGAGGGGGCTGGCTCTCCTGGGTGACCAGCCCGGCCAGCTCGCCCAGGACGTTCCTGGTCAGTCCCCGTCCTGGGAACTGCCTCCTCTTGGCGAAGCAGGACAGCTGGTCACTGGCTCCTGCCTCCCAGGGCCTGTCTCCCGAGCTCGGTGGCACCACGGGAACTTTCCGTGCCCGCCTGTGGGACAGGGGGTGCCCGGCTGCCTCCCACACTGCATTCTGGGAAGGCCGGTGCTGAGAAGCAGCCAGGCCGAGTGCCCGGCAGGCTTGGCCTCTGGCGACCAGGGGCTGGCAGCACACGCTGGCCCGGGTCTGCGGAGTCCAGGGAGCCAGGGAGGCCGTGCCCATTCCCAGGGGGCAGTGCCGCTGCAGGCCCTGGCGAGACTGAGAAAGGGCTGCCGTGCTGGGGCCCGCGTGTCCCCATCTCTCCCGCCCCATGCTGTAGGGGACGCTGAGGCACAGAGAGGGCACTGGCCTGAGTCACGTCCTAAGGGGCAGAGCTGGGACAGGAATCCAGGCTGCCCTGCTCCTGCGGGGTCACTCCCTCTGTGCAGCTGGGGACCAGGTGTTCTGCTGTGGGAATGGCTCTTCGGGGTTTGCCCTGCCCTACCCCATGGCCTCGGGTCTTGCCCTGCCAACGCCCGACTGCACCAGGGGTCCACCGGCTCCTGGCCACAACTTCTCGGGGGTCTCTGTCTGCCCTCAGGCTCCGCTCGTCCCGCGGCTTGAAGATGGAGAACGGGGACCAGAAGCACCAGACCCAGCTGCTGGGGGCCGAGTGCTGGGGCCCGTGCTCGAGTCCCAGTGGCCACCTGCCTGGGCACGCCCAGCGTGGGCCTGGGCTTCATGGAGACCTCCGTGGCCTGCCTTCCCCGTCCCCATCCAGCTGATGCATCTTGACTGTCCACAAACCCGCGAAGACACCACCGCCATCCAGACAGCAAGTGTGCAGGTGGCCCAGGGGCTTCCCGTGCCCCTGGCTCCTCCCCAGGCAGGGGCTGAGCTGGTTTCCCTCGGGCAGGGAAGCAGCAGGACTGGCTGCTGGTGGGCACTGGGCCCCTGGTGGGCGGGGCCTGCTCCTCGTGGGCGGGGCCTGCTCCTCGTGGGCGGGGCCTGCTCCTCATAGGCGGGGCCTGCTCCTCATGGGCGGGGCCTGCCCCTCGTGGGCGGGGCCTGCAGGGCGCAGCCTTCCCTCCTTCTGGGTGTGTGGCAGGGGTCCTGCTGGCGTGGTTTTCACCTGTGCGTTGTTTGGAAGGCGTTGGCGTCTTTCCACGAGTGTCCCCCCTCTCTCCGTTGATTTAGTTCTTTCATTTCTCAGCAAAATTCATCTTGCACAGCTTTCTGCAGCCTGTTTCTGTATCTCTGTCCTCACACTTTGATGGTTGTAAATGGATCTTATTTAATTGTTTGGGTGCTATCCTCCAGCAACAGGGCCGATTTTGGTCTGTGGACCCTGCATATCTGGGCCCTGTGAAGGCCACTGAGAAGTCCTGGTGATGTTTCCATAGATCCCATGAGGTCTTTGGCAGGGAGGGAACCAGGGTGGAACTCGGGGCACCCGACCCCTGAGCACATCCCCAGGCCTGTTTTGTAGTTATTTAGAGACAGGGTCTCACTGAGTGCCTTAGGGCCTTGCCATTGCTGAGGCTGGCTTTGAACTCGGGACCCTCCTGCCTCAGCCTCCTGAGCCACTGGGATTACAGGCGTGGGCCACCGCTCCCGGCCCATGAAGTTTTATTTAGGTGACCAACTGGATAATAAGAGAGTTTACTCACTTCACTTTGAAAGACGCCTGGAGACCTCAAAAATATTCTAGATCCATCTTTTCCCTCTCTCCCTCCTCCCGATTTCCCTTTCCTTCCTGAGCTTGCTGCACTGGTGGGCAGCTCCGGGGCCGTGGTAAATGGAGATGGAGGACGTCCTGCCTGATTCCTGGCCGCAGGGAGGAGGACTTTCCATCTTTCTCTAAGTACAGTGTGGCCGTCGGCTTCCCGTGGATGCTCTTCATCCGTTGGAGGGGTAGCAAAATTAGAAAACTTGCCTTTTCTGAGTCTACTGAACCGACCCCAGTGAGCTTGTTCCTGTTGGTATTCGCTCATTTTAAATGTAAATCCACCTTGCCCCCAGAATAAGCAACTTCTAGTCCTATGTGTCACCCCTTTAAAATTCTGCTGAACCCGGCTGTAAAACTTCGTTCAGAAGTTCCTGTGTTTCATGCAGAACCTCAGTCCGCAGCTTTCTTTTCTTCTGGGGTTTCTATATCGTTATGCACCACAGTGAACCTGGCCTCGCAGAATAAGTCAGGAATGCTGCCTTCTAGATTTTCAGGAAACTTAGGGTAGAATCATTCTTTCTTCCTTAGTGTTCGGTAGAATGCAACCGTGAGACCGTTGGGGTCTAGAGTTTTTTCCTTTGTGGGACATTTTTTATTCTTTTAAAACCTGGGATGATTCGGATGACCTGTTTCTTCCAAGTTCTTGTGTTTCAACGACTTTGTCCCCTAGATCCAAGTTGCCAAGTTTCTCATCATAAAATCATCATGATATTTTTTTAGCATGTGAGCAATGATCAATGGCGTATGTGCGATGATCAATATCACGTGTGCCATGATCAATAGCGATGCCGCGTCTCGTTTCTCACGTCAGTCGATCGCATCTTCCTTCTGTTTTGGACGGACCGGCCCTGCTGTTCATGAACTGTGCGGATCTTTTCAAATGGCCACTCTGTTCCTTGATTTCCTCTGGCTGCTTCTCCCGTTTTGTGGATTTCCACCCTGGTCTTTAGACATTTTTTTTTTCCTTCTGCGTCTCTTCTTCCGAGAAGTCTCAGTTTTCAAATCTCAGGATCTTCTAGCTCTCCTTCTATGGTTGGGGTCTAGTTTTATTTTGGCCACAGAACACATGTAGAAAGACTTGAATCTGTTCAAGCTTTTTGAGATGTTTGGAAACGTGCCGCACGTACTTGAAGAGAAAGTGCGTTCTGCCGTCGCTGAGCGGGAGATTCTAAACCCGCCAGTCAGCGCATGTTGACTGACACTGCCGTCCCAGTCTCCCACACCTTTCTTGGCTTTTGTGCATTTGTTCTATCACTTATTGAAGAAGGGCTACTGAAATCTAATTGTGCGTCTGTCTAATTCTCTGTATTTCTGCCCATTTTGCACCATGTATTTGAAGATCTTATTTGTTGAAAAACATCTAGAATTGTGAGGTCCACTTGAGGACTCTTGCCCCCTCTGTCCTCCTGAAGTGAATCTTGAACTTGGGCAGCGTTCTCTCTTCTAAAATCTACTTTGCTATTAATAAAACCACTTCAGCTCTTTGGGATTAATATCAGCATGCTGTGTTTAGGCCTTTATTTCAAAGCTATTTCTATTAGCAAGATTGATTTCTTGCAGGCAGCATGTAACTTGATCTGACTTTTTATCTCATCTGCCAGTCTCTGCCTTTTAAGTGGTGGTGTCGATGCATTTACGTTTAATATGATCATAGTTATGATCTCACTTAATTTCACCGCCATTCTGTTGGTTTTGTATTTTTATTTCCACTTTTTCTCTTTTCCTCCTTTTAGCTTTCTTTGGGACTGAACAAATATTTTTTGCTACTCCATTCTGTCTTGCTGTAAGCTCCTGAGTTACATCTTATTTCAGTGGTGACTAAAGGATGGGTTGTCTCTGTCCTGAACTTTACAGTCACCCTCTGGGGGCTACTGTCCTGGGGTGAGATGGTACGACTTCACAGACAGGTGAAGAGACCGTCGGCACTGTATGTCACTGTGTCCCCAACCTCTGTGCTCTTTTCATGCCACGTGTGCATCTGTGTGAGTGTGTGCATTGTGTGAGTGTGCACTGTGTGAGTGTGTGCACTGTGTGAGTGTGTGCACTGTGTGAGTGTGCACTGTGTGAGTTTGTGCATCTGTGTGTGCACTGTGTGAGTGTGTGCACTGTGTGTGTGTGCATCTGTGTGAGTGTGAACTGTGTGAGTGTGTGCATCTGTGTGAGCGTGAACTGTGTGAGTGTGTGCACTGTGTGAGTGCGCACTGTGTGAGTGTGAACTGTGTGAGTGTGTGCATCTGTGTGAGCGTGAACTGTGTGAGTGTGTGCACTGTGTGAGTGCGCACTGTGTGAGTGTGCACTCTGTGTGTGCACTGTGTGAGTGTGCACTGTGTGAGTGTGTGCATTGTGTGAGTGTACACTGTGTGAGTGTGCACTGTGTGAATGTGTGCACTGTGTGAGTGTGCACTGTGTGAGTTTGTGCATCTGTGTGTGTGTACTGTGTGAGTGTGCACTGTGTGAGTTTATGCGTCTGTGTGTGCACTGTGTGAGTGTGTGCATCTGTGTGAGTGTGTGCACCATGTGAGTGTGTGCACTGTGTGTGTGCATCTGTGTGAGTGTGAACTGTGTGAGTGTGTGCATCTGTGTGAGCGTGAACTGTGTGAGTGTGAGCACTGTGAGTGTGCATCTGTGTGAGCGTGAACTGTGTAAGCGTGAACTCTGTGAGTGTGTGCACTGTGTGTGTGTGCATCTGTGTGAGCGTGAACTCTGTGAGTGTGTGCACTGTGTGTGTGTGCATCCGTGTGAGTGTGAACTGTGTGAGTGTGTGCATCTGTGTGAGTGTGAAATGTGTGTGTGCATCTGTGTGAGCGTGAACTCTGTGAGTGTGAGCACTGTGTGAGTGTGCATCTGTGTGTGTGTGCATCTGTGTGAGCGTGAACTCTGTGAGTGTGTGCACTGTGTGATGTGTGCAGCGTGAGACAGTTGGGAAAGTCAGGCTTCCCCACTTGCACAGACGCTTGGCGTCTGCCTCAGTGTCCACTCCTCTAGGCAGCCTCTGCTAAGGTCCTAAAGTCACCTGCTGCACACATGCTGCCTGTGCCTGGGGCCCTGTTCTTACAGACGTCACCTTCACGAGGACAGAGCTCAAGGCCACAGGATTCTCCCCTGAGTCCCACGCGGCCCCTGACCACAGCTAGGTCTCCATGCACACTCCCGGGCGTGGCCACACTGTGCCACCGGGCACGGCCTGGCAGCAGCCTCCGCTGCCCAGCTGAGGACTAACGGAAAGGGTAGAGCTCTGGGCAGGGGCCACAGCCTGACAACCTGGGGCTGCGGCTAACGGGCAGCGTGCGGATGGCCAGCTGCTTGCCCATCCGTACGATGGGGCTAACTTCCAGGCTTGCAGAATGGACGGGCGCGGAACTCGGGCAGCCTGTGGGGGCGCTCGCTGGCTCTCCGCCCCACGCCTCCCCCTGCCTGCGGCCAAGCGGGGAGTCCCACATCTCCAAGTCTTTCTGGCTTCAAGTCCTCTGTCCACCAGCACAAACCCTCACTGTAGGCCTCTGAGGTGCAGCCGCCTTGTGACCACAGCGAAGGATGTGCCTTCTGGTGGCTGCGCTGGTCATGGGCTGACTGCCCAGTGTGTGCTGCTGGCCAGCCCCACAGAGGAATGCGGCATCCGGGTGTGCGAACCTGCCTGTGGGAGGTCTCTGGGTCTGGGGAGGCGAGGGACGACAAGACACCCAGCTCCCTGCTTCTGGAAAGATGTCAGCCACGCAGAGGAATGACGGGCTCGCGGCCCACCCTCCCCGCGGCTGGGTGATGTCGCCAACATGAGCTTTATGGGGGTCCTGACGTCATACAATAAAATTCGCTCCTCAGGGTAGAATTCCCCTAAGGGCCCACCTTCTGGGCGCCCTCCTGGACACGAGCCACTTGCGACCCCGTCTGCCGAGGGCTGCCGTGGACAGGCCATCTGCACCGTGGCTGTCTGAGGTGGGCGGTCAGTGCAGCCAGTTGCTCCAACACGGTGGGAGCGGGGTCCTGGAGCTTTCCAACCTGCTGGCCGGACCCCATCTAGCAGCACGGGCCAAAGCCAGCACCAGGCCGAAGCCACTCTCTCCGTGGGGTACCACCGGGGCCAGGCCAGGGTGTGGCTCTGGGGACACCAGGCAAGAGAGCACAGTCCCTGGCACCTGAGGGGAGTGCCCCCCTCCTGGGAAGGAGGGCCCTGGCCCTGGCTGAGCGCCCCTGGCCCTCGCGTGCTGCGCAGGGTCTACGTGCTCAGGTTACGGAGGAAACCTGTGTGTCCCGCGCACTCTCTGGGGACGCACGCTGGCCAGCCTCCCCGTAGGGTGTCCCTGCTGGCCAGGAAGGGCCTGGAAGGACTCACTCAGGGCCAGCCGTCCCTGGGCCGGGCTCTTCCCGGCTCTGGCTGAGGGGCCAATGGCCACACAGCCTGGCCCGTACCTGGCCCTCCTGGGTGCAGCCGGTCCTGCTCAGCATGCAGGGGCAGAGGCCACCGGCCAGCACCCAGGAGGGCTGCCGCCCCGTCTCAGGGAAGGGTCACCTGCAGCGACTCCCCGTCCACACTGGGGGCTCCGTGGTCCCCCCGGCCTGGGGGCCAGCGTGCTGACTCACGTGCAGGGCCGCAGTGCGATTCTCTCATCCGTCCTGTGGCAGGGCGGAGCTGGTCACGTGTGTGTCCCCCCGCCCCCTGAGGGGCCCCAGCTTTACCTGCTCGGGTCCCCCGGCCGCTCTGGCCTGGGAGAGGGCTTCTGTGTGTCCCCTGGTGTGTTGAGCCTGGGACGCGGGTTCAGGGCCGGGAGGAGGCGGGGTGCACAGCCCCAGGGTGGAGATCCTGCCTGACTCACCAGCTCCGGTCCCTCCTGCCCTTCCTGACCCTCCACCCCACGTTGCGGGGACACACGTCAGGCTACAGGCTCCAGTCCCCTCAGCTTCTGGGTTGGCTGTGCACCTCATTTCTGTCCACGGAGACATAAGGAAAAAGTCTTTTGGGGAATTTGGGGGTAAAATTAAAAAAAAAAAAAACTTTTCGATTAAAACAGACAAATACAATGGGCACTATTCTTCCTACTTGGAAGGTGGGAGGGCCGGCTTGAGCTGTGGCAGCCATCCTGAAGCCATGAGGCAACAAGCAGGAATGACAAGCCAAGAGGCCAGCAGAGAGGATGTCCCCAAACCTGCAGGAGCAGCCACTTCTGTGTCAGGAAAACATTGAAGCCCGCGTCTCAGTTGTTTCAGTGGCTCTCTGTCGCTTGTAAATTCCCGACTCGTCCACCAACTCCGGTGAGTGTGCAGGCTTCAACACGTCCTGAGACTGGACCCCGGGGGGCGTGGCTCCAGGAGGGTCACAAGGCCCCTGGGGAAAGGCTGCCTGAAGGTAGGGACTGCGTCCCCCGCCCCCCGGGGTCCGTCGGGGAGGAGCGCCGTGGAACAAGCATGTCCAGGGCTGTGGGGGCTGAAGGCGGCCGAGGCTCCCGGGGAGAGGCTGCTGGAGTCTCGGGGCTGTTCTGGGCTGAAAGGGGGCTCCCCGATTCTCAGGCTGAAGCCCCGACCCCGGGGCCTCAGAACGTGACCTGATTTGGTAAAAGGCTCCTTGCCGAGGTCACCAAGCTAAAGTGAGGTCATGTGGGTGGACCTTCATCCAGTGCCACAGGTGGCCTCATAATGTGGACTCAGATGACCACGGAGGGAGGAGGCCGTGGGGACCGGGGACCAGCCAAGAGCAACCCGAGGGATTCACTTGGCTGACGCCTTGACCTCCAAACCTGAGACAATGGACGTCCACTGCTGGGCCGCCCAGTCTGGACGCTCTGTCTCGCAGCTGCGGGAGCAGGAGCCCAAGCCTGGGGGCAGGGGTGGACCAGAGGGCAGGGGAGCCGCCCGGCCGGGGCCACGGCCTGCACAGGGCCACAGCGGGTCAGAGTCTGGGGCCCCCCTGCCTTACAGGGCTGGGACGGGAGGCCAGAGATGCTCGAGGGAGTCTTGCAGGCCAGGCGGGAGGGCTCCTCCAGCTCACGGGGCACAGAGCAGGCGGGCGGCCTGCCGATGTCCTGGGCATTGCTCCTGCCATGGGGGCTCAGGGCGAAGTCCAGGGCAGGGGGAGCCGGGAAGAGCAGCCCCGGGGCCTGAGGAGGGCAAGACGCTCCCCGAGTCAGGACAGGGAGGCACCCAGCCCTAGAGCCCGCGAGCCGGCCAGCGGCTGGGCCTGGGCTGAGGGCAGTGCTTGGAGGGGCCTGGGCTGAAGCCCCCATGGACCTGGGGGCCTTGCCCTTGAGCAGGCCCTTCTGAAGCAGCTGGCCCAGGTCCTGGCCAAGCTGCCAGGATGTGGTCACCAAGTCATCTAGCAGCCAGCCCCCGGACACCTGGTGCCCCTTCTTAAAGGACAGGTGACCCTAAGCCAGCCAGAGGGTCCCAGTCAACCACATCACCGCGAGCTTCTGTGTGACAGCTCTGGGGCCGTACTCTGGCCTGCTCTGAGGGGCCGCCTGTCACCTGGAGGCAGACGGGTCCCCGGCTCTTCTGCTGGTCCGTCTCTGTCCCCCGGTGAGGAAGGGCCAAGGCTGAGCTCGGGCCAGCGATGACATGAGGCCACAGGTCACAGGGGCCCTGTGCCCTCAGCCACCACTGGTCCCCTGTTACAGGTAGCGGGACTGAGGCCAACACCCTGCCCAGGTCCACCTGCTTCTACCCTGGGGCCCAGCAAGGTTCCTGATGCCATTGATCCTGGGGCCTTGATATGAGAGCCAGAAGGACAGGCGCTCAGTGTCCGTGGTCATGTTAATCAGTGGGTGGGGGACAAAGGCCACCTGCAGAACTCAGACGAGGAGACGCGAGAGTCTGCACCCGGGCGAACACCCGGCCTCGCCCAGTTATCAGCTGCAAGCCCAGCGAAGCCAGGACCAGACACCCAGGCTTCCGGGGGCCAGAGGGCCAGCAGAACCCAGAGAGAGAGACCGAGAACTCCGCCGCCGTTGTGCCCCCGGCTGGGACTTAGGACCAGGACGGGTGTCTGACGGGTGCTGAGCGTTGATGGAGCAGGTCTGATTGACCACCGGCGCCCCAGGCGGAGTCTGCAGAAACCCTGGAGACGGCTCCTCGGGAGCAGACCCCCGCTCCCCCGCGAAAGGGGGCAGAGCCTCTGCTCCACAGGGTCCTGCCCACGGGGGACAGCCCCGCCCCAGCCCTTCGGCCTTCTCTCAGCTGAGGGGCCCCCACCGTGGTAGGCCTTGGTCATGGTGCTCACAGGTCAGGCCACGGTGCAGGGGGAAGAATGGAGGTGGGGTCCCGGTCACCCCACTCCATCCCCCACAGTGGCTGTGCCCACAGGAGGCTCATGGACACGGCGGTGGCTGGGCCAGGGCCTGGTGTGACGAGTCCCCACCCCCATGCAGACGCTACAGCCTGGACCAGCCTGACCCCAGGCTGCCCAGTGGACCCCAGGCCGACTGCTATGGGCCAAACGTGTGTCCCCCTTGTCCCCACGTGGAGACCCTCCCCAGGTTGGTGTTGGGGGCCTCGGGGGTGAATGGGTCAGTGCCCCGAGACCTGAGCCCAGAGCCCGCTCTGCCCTTTGCACCACGTGTGGCCACAGGAGACAGGACAGGAAGAGGCCGTCAGCAGAACCGGCAGCACAGCCCCGGGTCTTCCAGCACACAGGACAGGGACAGAGACACTTCTGCTACCTGTGAGGCCCCAGTCCCTGGTCCTCCATCACAGCAGCCCACGCTGACCAAGACGGGGGAGTTGGGCACGGGCAGTCTGAGGTGGCCCTTGCCAAGGAGACTGTCCCGCAGTGGCTCTGGCCACCGCTGCTGCTCAGCGGAGCCTGTGATCTGCTTCCTGCCAGGGGTCAGGCGGCCGAGGAGCCTCTAGAGCCACAGGTCTCAGCGACAGGCGGGTCCCTGCGTGGGATCCAGCGCCCTCCGCAGCCCGGGGGTGGAGGGGTGTGGACAGAGTGGCCTCTTCGTCATTGTCCTCCTCCTCCCTTCCCCCTGTGCTCCGTCCCAAACACGTAGGGCCCCAGCGAGGTCCTGGGCTGACCCTGAATGGGCAGGGCACCAGCAGGGAGTGAGGGTCCACAGGGTCCTGCCCACGGGGGACAGCCCTGCCCAGCCCTTCAGCCCTCTCTCAGCCCCATCTACAAGCCAAAGTGGCCCCCATGTATATGCTGGGTCCTGACCCTGGGACCTGGGCACTGGGTCCACACTGAGGCTGGGGGAAGATGGGGTCAGGAGGCCTAATCTTACAAGGTGGGGTTCTGGGAGAAGAGATCAGGACAGACACAGAGGACCGTGTGGGACAAGGGACCCATCTACAGGTCGAAGGGAGAGCCTCGGAGGAGCCAGCCCTGGACTTGGATCCCGACTTCCAGCCCCCGACTGAGAGCCTGAGTCTAGGCCACTCCGTCTGCAAAGGTTTGGGGGCCCTGACAAACACCACGGGGTCCCCGGCATCCACAGGGGAGGAGAGATGGCCCAGGAGGGAGGGGGTCCAGCTCCCGGCCACCAGGAGGCCTGAGGATTGGGGGACACTGGGCCCGGGCAGAGACGCCTGAGAACCATTCACGGCCTCCCTGAGGCTCCTTCCACCTCGGCGAGCGCCACTCACCGCGGTGTCCACTGTGCAAGAGCAGATCGGGCCCAGGCCAACCCAAGAGCCGTGGAGGCAGGGAGGTCCCGGGCGCGGCTGGCCTGTCACAGCACCTGCGCCCGGCTGCCTGCGCCCTCCCGGCCTCGGCCATGGTGACCTCTGACCTTCTGTGCCACCCGGGGCATCTCTGACAACCTGGATGATCATGTCAGGTCCAAGGCATGTCCTCCAGGACTGGACTGACTCCCTGGACGTGGCCTGGCCGGCGGCCTTCTGTCCCTCACTGGCTGGCATTTGGGGTGTGTCCAGTTTGGGGATGAGTCTACATGTGACCTCCATTGCTCTTGAGTAGGTCCCTGGGAGGGGGACAGTTGGTGGCACATGGCGTCTACTCAAACTTCCCAGGGGCAGCTGAGCCTTTCCAAGGAGCGGGACGTCCGCCTTCTGTGTGGGTGACGGTTGCTTCAGCCAGGCCTAGACGTGGGGCCTCCCCCTGTGCTGTCCCCCCCGGGTGCACGCAGGGGTGCGGAGATGCCCGGCCGTGGCCACCTGCACCTCTGCTCCCCACTAGAACCCCCCGGTGCCTTCCCTTTTTTGCTGACCCACCTTCTGCCCACGGAGCGGTGAGCCTGTCGTGCCCTCCGCCCCCAGCCTGGCCCTGCACCTTCTTGTATTTCAAACAGCAGAGCGTCTCACTGGGGTGAGGGGTTGGCTCTTCTTGTGTCCCGTCTGGAAAAGCCCGGCCCTCCCTGGGGCCAGCGGGTCCCCTCCAATTCCACCTGGGACTCAGGCTTCAGGGGCGGCTTGGAGGTTGCGTGGGTCCAGACCTTCCGAGGGTGCAAGGTGGGGGCCGGTGCCCGCCGGGCAGGTGTGAGGATTTGGATTTCCCCCTCTGCTGAACACTGCCAGGGCTCCTTTGTCCAAAGCCAATGGGCCATCTGTGTGGGCCCGTCTCTCTCCTCTGTTCCATTGACTGGTTTGTCCGTCCTGCACCAAACCCAACTGTCTGAGACAGGCAGCTTTTCTAAAAAAAAAAAAAAAAAAAAAAAACACCTTAAAATTAAAAAATAAAAAAGATAAACTTATCATTTTAGGTCTTCACACGTCTAAATAAAATTGAGAATCAGCTAGCCATGGCCATCTTAATACTGAGTGTTCAACCTATGAACACGAGACTTTTATTGGACTGTCCCCAAGTATTGGATCTTGGTTCTGGGTGCTCTGCATGGGACACCCAACATTTTTCATTCTCCAGGTATTTGCTGCTGTTTGTGTAAGAAGATGAATGGGTCTGGACGCCTACGTGAGTATCCCGTGACCTTGCTGGTTGCTTTGTGGGTTTCCCGGGACTTTCTGTGTGAGTCATCGTAACAGGTGCAAACAAGCCCAGTCTTAATGCTTCCTTCCTCTCACTTCTCAGCTCACTTACGCCTTTCTTCCCTCTCCTTTCCTTTTTCTTGTCTTATTGCAATGGTCAGGGTTGCCAGCACAGGGCTGACCAGCTGGACTACAGCAGGTGGGTGGCTCTACGTCTTCCTTGCTCTGAAGGGGAAAGGTGTTAATGTGTCAGTCACAATCAGCATTTTGTCCAGAACATATGGACGTAGTGAGGCCGGAGGTGGTGGGTGTGGGCTGCGAGGGCACCTGGGGTGTTCTGCGTCTGTGGGCACCCACGCGCCCCTGCTGGCAGGCAGCCTCCCCAGAGAAGCAGGACGATGGGAGACAGACGCATGTACAATAGGGAATTGCTCTTGGGTCTGGAGGCGGGGAAGTCCCGGGACCGGCTGTCTGCAGGCTGCAGCCCCAGGAGGGCCTTGGTGGGGATCCAGTGGAGGCCGAGCCTGAGAGCCGGGTCAGAGGGCAGGAGGAGGTCCAGGCTGGCTCAGGCAGTCACAGAGTGACACTTTCTGTTCCACTTGGGGCTTGAGAGGATGGGGAGGGTCTCTGCTCAGCTCAGCCCACGGTCAGGTGGCAGTCTTGTGAGCCACACCCTCTCCGGCACACCCAGAAAGGGTTCACAGCCCTCTGGTCAGCCCATGGCCAGCCTGGCTGACCCACATAACAGGATGGCCACCCAGGTTGGCCTGGAGCCTCCCCAGTCCTCCGGGGTCTCCCGTGACAGCCCGTGCCCACTCTCACAAGGCACCAGCCTCTGCCCACTGAGCCGGGGCTAGCTGGGCCTCCTCCTGGCTGTCGGGTCAACAGAACTTTCCAGCAGGTACTTTCAGTGACCAGCTTCTTTGTTTCCAACATGTCTGTGACAGGCCTCCATAGAGATAGCGCACCAGTTTCCATCGCTGGGTGAGCCCACCAGGTGGACACACCAAGGGCCTCTGTCCCTTTCACCACTGGTGGACAGCTGGGCTGCTCCTACTGTGAGCAGGAGGCTGGGCATTTAGGAGGCAGCACAGAGCAGAGAGGGGATCAGCCATCTCCCTGAGTCACCTGGGCCTGACTCAAGGCCCAGCTCTGCCACAAGCCAGCTCTGTGACCTTGGGCAAGTGACTCACCCTCTCTGAGCCGCAGTTTCCTCTTCTGTGAAGTGGGGTCTGGAGAGCAGTACTTACTCAGAGGGCCGTCATAAGAGTCAGCAGGCCAAGCACAGAAACCGCTCTGCCTGCGGCCTGCCAAGCCGGTGCCAAATAAATGCAGCTGTGGAGTTCCTGCTCCGGGGGAAGTGGCTGAGTGTTGGCCCTGCAGTCTGATCTGTGTTCGGGCTCCAGGGCCGAGGGGGCAGCTGGCACCAGACAGTGGCCGGGGCCCTGCAGACAGGAAGCTGGGGAGGATCATCTGCCCGGTTCTGACATTTCCAGGCTGAGGGCAGCTGCAGCATTCCTGTGGTGGGCGTGGCCACTAGCAAAGGAATCTGGGTCCAGAGACAGGGAGTGAAGTGTCCCTGGTCACTCAGCAAGAATGAGGCAGGGCTGGGACCCAGGCACAGGGCCCAGGCTCCAGGCCCCTGCTCGCTCCAGAGTGCTCCCATAGGGCTGAGGGTGCCGCCACCCATACGGCCTCACCCCGAGCGTCAGAGAACCGTGTGGTAGCCGGCCACCTCCTGGGCTGTCTGAGCAGCTTCCTGGGCCCATGCTCCCGGCAGCCCCATGGGGGCATGAGCTGGGCCTGACCCGTGGGCTCTCGTGCCTGCCCTGGGCCCGTCAAGGCCATGCTCGTGGTTGTGTAGGTTGTGCACTGCACGACTCTAGGGGCACCTTCCCTTTGTCACCGTGGGGTTCCCAGAACTCCTTGGTTCTGAACTTCTCTGTGGGACCTCCAGCTTGCCATTCCACGGGCACAAGGTGGTACCTGATGTGCTGGGGCCCAAGTGGGGCTGGCAGCCGGGGGCTCTGAGGAACTCTGCCTGCCCTGGGCATGGAGGGCTGTTGGGGGCACATGGTCAGCGGCCAGCAGATCTGGGGCTCCGTGAGGGGGGCACAGCGTGGTAGGGACTGGGGCCTGGGTGGGAGCAGGCGCTGGTGTCTGGGCTGAGCCTGGTTGAAGTCGTCCCCACTGGCTTGGGTTTCTTTGCCTGGGAAGTGGGGACAATGATGGGACTTGCCTCCCAGGGCTGGGGACCGGACCAGACACAGGGCAAAGTCACCCAGCAGGGGCCTGGGGTCACGACAGGGCCACCAGGAGGGCCCGGGGCCACACGGACCTTTGAGAGGTGCCGCAGCTCTCGGGTCCACATACCAGCTGCCACCCACACAGCTGACGTCCCTTCCAACGGAGCAGCAGGACTAAGGTCACTTGGAATCAGAGGAGCCGTGGCCTGGGGGCGGGGGTCAGGCGCCTGTCTGACCGTCGCTCAGGGGGGCGGCCGCTGCAGCCCTGGCGGGGAGACCCGAGGGCTCCATGGTGTCCTGGTCACTCCAGGCCAGGGGACACTTTGGGCTGGGCTCCGGGAGGCAGGGGCTGGTGGCAGCGCACGCTGCCTGGGTCAGGCCCAGAGGTCGCAGGGGGAATCCCAGGCCATGGGGAGCAGCCTCCCCGCCCTCCTCAGCCTTTCCCAGCCTGAAGGGAAGCCGGCAGTGACCACAGGGCCCTGCAGAGGCCGCGCTCACCCACATACCTGCCCGCCACCCTCCCCAGCTGGGGCTGCGAACCTAGACGGTCAGCAGGGCCACCCCACGACCCGGCGAGTCGGCCCCAGCTTCCCGCCAAGGCAATCGCGTGTCCCCCACCTTCACCATATCTGCGGGGGACTGTGGGGGAGAACAGACAGGTGACGCCAGACCTGTCCCCGGTGGCACGTACCCAGCCCTCAAGAGGAGCAGAGCACCCCGTCATGTGGATGAACCCTGAAACACGAGGCCCAGAGGAGGCCAGGCACAGGGCCACCTCAGGCGGTGCCAGGCAGCCGCGTGCCGAGCGGGCAGTGTGCAGAGGCAGGTTGGGGGCTGAGGGCCGCAGGGGCTGGTGGCCCAGAGGCAAGGCCGTGTGGCGACGGAGTGTGTGACGTGGGGCTGGAGAGGGCCGCGGACTCTGAGCACACCTGTGGCCACTGGCCCTCGCCCTGCACTGGGGAGCAGCAGCAGGTGTGACCAGGCAATGTGGGAGGTGTCCAGCCCCGTGCCCACCTGAGGGGCACACAGAGGCCTCTCAGGCCTGCACCCGGCCCCTAGCGCTCAGCGACCGCATGTCCTCCCTTGTTCTGTGCCTCCCGCAGGGACAGCATGTCCAGGCCCCGAGCTCTGGGTCCAGACCCCGGGCCACACCTGGCATAGCGGGCAGGGGCCTCGGTGCTGCCCACTGCCATGGTCCAGCTGAGCCGCTGTCCCCGATGTGACTCAGCACACTGAGGCCCACAGGGTTCCCTCCAGGCCGGACGCTCGATATATTCTGTTTTGACAGAAAACAAACTCTTTTGAAACTGCTGCCCGAGCACCGACCACGGCTCTCGCCCTCTCCCTCCCCCTCCCCTGGCGCCCGTGGGCACAGGTGGGGACACTTCCCAGGTACAGAAGCCCCATCCAGCCCGAGACTGCAGCACAGGGCCAGGCCCTGCTGGGGCACCTCAAAGGTGGAGCCAGGGTCCAGGCTGAGGGTAACAGGGAGCCACGGAGGGTCAGGAGGGCGCGTGGCCGGGTCGGATGAGCGCTGCGGGAAGTTCAGACAGTGAGACCCGCAGGGCTGCTGAAATAGGGGACGGATGGGGTGACAAGCATCAGTGAGACTTTAACAGGAGAACCCATGGGTGTGGCTCCCAGAGGGCCCCTGCCCCAGCCCCCCCCCCCCGGGGGCCAGCTCAACTCAGGGATCCAAGGCAGAGTGGAGGCCATTCTGCCCACCAGGGCGCAGGTGGACAGTGGCCATCTGTGGGGGCTGGAGCTGAGAGTGAGCATTCAGAGTGGTCAGCGGGACGCTGCAACGGGACCCACCCCAGGTCGACCGACCCCGGGGGCTGGGGGGAGTTGGACCTGTCAAAGGGACCATCTGTGCCAGGAATCAGCCTTAGGCCCCGTGGGGACGAGCCCAGGACCCTGCACGGATGGCACAATCCTGCACAGAACACAAGGACCACCTCGGTCCTCCAGCACCAGGGTCCAGGGTGGCCAGCCTCAGGGGGCCAGAGCCGCCATCACTGTGACCGTGCACCAGAGATGAGCCCAGGTGTCCCCTGTGACCCTGAGCCTGCCACCATGGTCCGTGCTGGACACTCGGACATCTGCTGAGGCCTGAGCGTCAAGCTGAGCGCTCTCACCATGGAGAATGTGGAGAGGACAGGGAGGACGGGGGAGGCCGCGGAGAGCAGGTCAGCACTAAGGGCTCACTGCTCAGGTCTCCAGGAGGAGAGGCTGGCCTGTAGAGATGGAGGGGTCCCAGGAGCCTGGGAGGAAGTCTGAGCAGGGCTGGCAGGTCAATCCGGCCACCCTCATGACTTTCCCCGTCTAAAGACACGGAGATGAGGTTGGATAAAGCAAAGGCGTGCCACTGGCCAGCGGGGGAGCTCACTTCCCCAGAAGTGGAGGGGTGTTCCTCCCATACTGAAGTCAAACACGCGCGTCAAAAATTGTGTTGACCCCCCAAAGATGGACAGTCCACCCTAGAACTCCCACGTGGGTGGGGTCAAAAGGGGCTAAGTCAGACTTAATCAATCCATAGAAGGGGAAGGAAAGACGTCAAAGGAGGTGGGCCAAACAGCCGGACAGGTGGACACAGCATGGTGGGGCATCTCTGTCACAGCACCAAGTACCGCAGACGTCACGGGACCAAAGACACCAGATAAAGGGCAGAGATTCCAGGATCCGACCAGACGGGCAGTTTGTAAGACGCGTGAGACAGGGAGGTGCAGGCCGGAGGGGGCCGTGCAGAACGAGAAGGCGCCCAGGGAAGATCTAGCAGGGCCCGGCCCAGCACGCTAGCCGGCGTCCCCGTAGATGGCCTCGAGGGTGGCAGGGGCAGTGTGCCCGGGAGATACCCCGTCTTCAACCTGCTTCCTCCACAGCGCGTGGCCTGAACCTGCAGCCACACTGGCACAGCCACAAGGAGCAGCAGCGGAGTCGCGGGCACTCTCTGGCGCTGGCGCCGTCTGACCCCATTATTTGACAATGTGGGACAAAGGTCCCAGGTCTGGGGGGGCACGCCCTGCAGCAGCCCCTGAGGCTAAAGGTGGAACAGAGTCGCTGAGGCCCAGCCTCCCCAGGAAAGAGGAGGACAGTCAGGCTGGAGGCTGGGGGTTGGGAAGGGGCCACCCTTACCCTCCCCGTCTGCGCCCCAAATCACTGGGCTCTCTCCTCGGGACTCCCCTGGGGAGCCACCCTGCTGGGAAGCCCAAGTCCCCACCCCGGTCCCTGCCCCTCCTCGGGTGGCATCGACCTGGGCCCTGACGGCTCGCTCACACCCTTGCTCACCCACACCCACCATTCTCGCACACTCACACACCCTGCCTCCCGGGTGCCACATGGGCCCCTCGTGCCCTGCTTGGTGCTGAAGTCCAGGGGGCAGGAGCTTGAACGAGGGCCAGACATGGGCCAGCTCTTGTGGGTGGTGAGCCAGGCTGTGCCCCTGCCACTGCCAACCCCTCCCAGGGGCTCCTGGGACAGGGGCCTGTGAGGACTGTGCCCAGCGCCTGCAGCCCCTTGCGGCCAGCCTGGCACGAGTGAGGAC
Organism: Callospermophilus lateralis; assembly: GCF_048772815.1. Lineage (NCBI taxonomy): Eukaryota > Metazoa > Chordata > Mammalia > Rodentia > Sciuridae > Callospermophilus > Callospermophilus lateralis. The sequence goes on from NC_135306.1 coordinate 207,634,769, forward strand.
ACGCGGGCAGCTGCTGCCCTCCCGGCCTGCAGGACCCGCCTGAGCAGGGGGTGGGCACCCGCAGACTGGAGGCGTCGGTGGGGTCCCGTGAAGCTCTCTGGCACCCAAGGTGCAGAGCGTCACAGAGTACAGAACGTGGCTGCAGTGGCCGGAACCCGCGGCCCTTCGCCTGTGGGCCCTGAAAGGACACCCACCCGCCCGCTGACTGGCACTCCTTACACTGCCACTCCTCACGCCCTACACCACAGGGGAAGCCGTTCCTCCCATCTTTGGGGGGGGGGGACAGGGCACCGTGGCGTGGCCCAGGGTGCTCTCCCACTGAGCCACACCTATTCCTTACATTTTTGGGGGGGGGACAGGGTCTTCATACTTGCCCAGGCTGGCCTTAACCTGGGGAGCCTCCTGCCTCAGCCTCCTGTCCCTGGAATGACGGGCATGGCCACAGCCCCGCGGTAAGGGCTGCTCCCTTCCAACAACCTGATGTCACACAGGGTATGGTTCCGAGTCTACCAATAAAAATGCCTCACGTCCCTCTGAGCATGGCTGAGAGTTTGGAAAGGATATGAGGGACTGGGCAGGGAAGGATGGACCATTCGAAAAGGCCACATCGCCCCATTAGGTCCCCTCCTCCTCCATGGGGTCACCTCCTCCTCCATGGGGTCACCTCCTCCTCCATGGGGTCACCTCCTCCTCCTTGGGGTCCCCTCCTCCTCCATGGGGTCACCTCCTCCTCCTTGGGGTCCCCTCCTCCTCCATGGGGTCACCTCCTCCTCCTTGGGGTCACCTCCTCCTCCATGGTGTCCCCTCCTCCTCCATGGGGTCCCCTCCTCCTCCATGGGGTCACCTCCTCCTCCTTGGGGTCACCTCCTCCTCCATGGTGTCCCCTCCTCCTCCATGGTGTCCCCTCCTCCTCCATGGTGTCCCCTCCTCCTCCATGGGATCTCCTCCTCCTCCATGGGGTCCCCTCCTCCTCCATGGGGTCCCCTCCTCCTCCATGGTGTCCCCTCCTCCTCCATGGTGTCCCCTCCTCCTCCATGGTGTCCCCTCCTCCTCCATGGGATCTCCTCCTCCTCCATAGGGTCCCCTCCTCCTCCTTGGGGTCCCCTCCTCCTCCATGGTGTCCCCTCCTCCTCCATGGGGTCACCTCCTCCTCCATGGGGTCCCCTCCTCCTCCATGGGGTCCCCTCCTCCTCCATGGGATCTCCTCCTCCTCCATTGGGTCCCCTCCTCCTCCATGGGGTCCCCTCCTCCTCCATGGTGTCCCCTCCTCCTCCTTGGGGTCACCTCCTCCTCCATGGTGTCCCCTCCTCCTCCATGGGGTCCCCTCCTCCTCCATGGGGTCCCCTCCTCCTCCATGGGATCTCCTCCTCCTCCATGGGGTCACCTCCTCCTCCTTGGGGTCACCTCCTCCTCCATGGTGTCCCCTCCTCCTCCATGGGATCTCCTCCTCCTCCATGGGGTCACCTCCTCCTCCTTGGGGTCACCTCCTCCTCCATGGTGTCCCCTCCTCCTCCATGGTGTCCCCTCCTCCTCCATGGGGTCACCTCCTCCTCCATGGGGTCCCCTCCTCCTCCATGGGGTCCCCTCCTCCTCCATGGTGTCCCCTCCTCCTCCATGGGGTCCCCTCCTCCTCCATGGTGTCCCCTCCTCCTCCATGGGGTCCCCTCCTCCTCCATGGTGTCCCCTCCTCCTCCATGGGGTCCCCTCCTCCTCCATGGGGTCCCTCCTCCTCCATGGGGTCCCCTCCTCCTCCATGGGGTCCCCTCTTCCTCCATGGGGTCCCCTCCTCCTCCATGGGGTCCCCTCCTCCTCCATGGTGTCCCCTCCTCCTCCATGGTGTCCCCTCCTCCTCCATGGGGTCCCCTCCTCCTCCATGGTGTCCCCTCCTCCTCCATGGGGTCCCCTCCTCCTCCATGGGATCTCCTCCTCCTCCATTGGGTCCCCTCCTCCTCCATGGTGTCCCCTCCTCCTCCATGGGATCTCCTCCTCCTCCATGGGGTCCCCTCCTCCATGGGGTCTCCTCCTTCATGAGGTCTTCTCACCCCATGGTCCCCTCCTCCTTCATGGGGTCTCCTCCTCCTACATGGTGTCTCCTTCTCCTTCATGTGGCCTCCTCCTCCTCCTCCTGGGTACTCCTCCTCCTTCTTCATGGGGACTTCTCCATGGGGTCTCCTCCTCCTCCATGGGGTCCCCTCCTCCTCCATGGGGTCACCTCCTCCTCCATGGGGTCCCTCCTCCTCCATGGGGTCCCCTCCTCCTCCTGGGGTCCCCTCCTCCTCCATGGGATCTCCTCCTCCTTCATGGAATCCCCTCCTCCATGGGGTCTCCTCCTTCATGAGGTCTTCTCACCCCATGGTCCCCTCCTCCTTCATGGGGTCTCCTCCTCCTACATGGTGTCTCCTTCTCCTTCATGTGGCCTCCTCCTCCTCCTCCTGGGTACTCCTCCTCCTTCTTCATGGGGCCTTCTCCATGGGGTCTCCTCCTTTGGGGGATCTCCTCCTCTATAGGACCCCCTCCCTGTAGCATGTTAAGTGTCACATGCTGGGTTCTGATGTTGGTGACGATGGCTGACCTAGAGATGGCCTCTGAGATTCCCTTGGATAAGGGGCTCCCTGGCCTAGTTACGGGGCTTGGCGGGAAGGTCAACCTGGGCTCCCGCACATGGCAGGTGTCCTATAAGAGCAGCAGAGGGAGCCCAAGACAGACACAGGGAGAGGGCAGAGGCCCGGGAAGCCCAGCAGAGGAGGAACGCAGTGGCCACAGCCAGGGACAGGCAGAAAGGACCGTCCCCTAGAGTCTCATGTGCCAGGAGACTGGGGACTCAGGAATAGCCACGGTGACCAGCCACAGGGGCCACCCTAGGGGCCTGTTGACCGTTCTCCACCCCAGTCAGGGCTAACAGGACAAGAGGGACCTGAGCCCCATCAACCCCTGTGGCTCAGCCTGGTGCTTGAGAACCTCAACAAGAGGCCCAGAGGGGTCACATCTCGGCTGGAGGCCGGGCGGGTTGGGGTGCGCCATGAAACTCCTGTTGGAAGGAGGGTGAGGGGAGGCCACTGTCAGAGGAGGACAGAGGGCGCTGGGAGCAGAAGCAGAGCAGAGGGGCCCAGAGCCATCGCCCTTCCAGGACCCGGGGACCTGCACACTCCCAGTCCCCAGTGAGAGCTTCCTGGGTGGCATGAGGAAGGCCTGGACTGGGGGCCAAGGGACACCTGTGGATCCTCTTGCAGTGGGGAGGCCAGAGTCCAGGTGTCACCCGGCCAGGCCCCTCCAAAGCCGCAGGGGCAGGGTCCTCATCCTTCCTGGGCTGCCGCCGGCTTCCTGTCCACCCCTGGCATTTCTCGGCTCGATGATGTGACACTCGGATCCTCTGAGTTCACATGGCCACCCTCCCTCTAGGCTGGTCTCTCTGTGTCCAAGTCCCTATTTATCAGGACCAGGCCACCTTGGATCAGGACCACTTCTTTTAACCAGGGACCCCTGTAAAGACCCAATGTCCACATAAGGTCACATTCTCAGGTCCTGGGGTCCAGGCATGAGGCTCAGGGCACAGGGTTCCACCCAGGGCACCTTGACCCCGGCCCTTTGCCTCCTGGTAGCGACGCCCACTTTCCCGAGATCGAGTGACACACGGAGCCTGCACTGGCTGCTTCTGGGTGCCCTGGGAGGGAGGCAGGGCCTCTGGCCGCGCTCCAGGTGTGGCCCTGGCACCTCCCAGCCACAGCACCGATGCCGTGGGCAGTCCAGAACGGAGGCAGGGGGCTGCCTCGTGGCCAGTTGTGGCCAGGACCTTCTGGAGGCGAAGTGGCGGCTCCTGTTGGCTCAGCCCACCCTGTGGGTGGCCCTGGCGAGGCTGAGCGGTTCCTGTGCTCCTTCCCACCTGCGTTCTGCGGCCAGCCCACGCCCAGCGCTCACCCCGCACCTCAGGCTGCCCCGGGGGACCTCCAGACAGCACCCTCCTCTGGGAAGCCTCTCTTCAGGGAGAACCTGTGCTGGCTGCCCGACCTGCCCCATGACCGCGCATCTCCTAGCGCAGTTCCTCAGCTGTGATGGGAACGGCACCTGGGTCTGGGCTGCCCACTTGGGATGCCCACGGGAAGACGCAGGGCCTCCGCACGAGCCCCAGCCCGGGCAGTCCTGCTACGAACCTCGTGGAATGCAGCCCTTGTTCAGGTCACAGGCCGAGCCCCAGACCCCAGGGTGGACTCAGTGCCACTCAGGAGTCCAAGGGGACTCATTGGCCGCTTCTCTGAGGCTCTCATTTCTTTGGATCCAGGTTTCTGAGTCTCCCTGAGGCCCAGGCAAGTCCAGCCAAGGACAGAGAGTGCAGGCAGGGCAGGCTCAGGGTACTCATGGGGCAAGGGCACCTCCTGAGGGCCATGTCCAGGGAGGGAGGACTGATCCAAGGTGCTGGCATCAGGTGGCACCAGTTGGCAGAAGCGCAGGTGGAGGAGGGAGCAGGAGGGTGTCCGGTCTCCCACCTGTTGGCTCTGGGGGGCCTCATTTTTGCCTTTTGGAAAATGGGGAGACTTGGGCCTGCCCAGCCTCCTCCATGGGGACCCCAAAGCCTGACAGAGCCTAGGTCTGCAGCTGCCCTGGTGGACTGGGAAGCTTAACAGCCCAGACACCGGGGCCGGCCTGAGCCGTGAGGGGGTGGGGGTTCCGGCAGGTTCTGCGGGCAGCACTCAGCAGGGCTCAGCAGATGCATGCGTCGAGGCAGGAGGTGAGCTGGGAGGGGTGGCCAGGACCCCCCCGACCCCCCCGACCCCGGTCTCCTGGCTTCCTGGCCTGGGGATTCTCCTCTGCCTTCCTGTCTTGAGGTCGGGGCCCTGGGCCACACCACATCCTGCTCCGCACGAGGTCATGTCCACTCGGTGTCCACAGAGTGAGCCAGTGAGGGCAGGAAGGGGGCTCTTGGGTCTCCTTGGGGACTGTGAAGGGCCGAGTGGTAATGGCCTGCCCCCCAGATTCACACACTGAAGCCCTGATCCCCAGACCTTGGAAGTGAGCCACAGGTAGGTCCTGGTCCCCATGACTGGTGTCCCTGTAGGGGACTGTCAGGACAGGCCGAGGAGAGGCCTGGGAGGAGCCGGCCTGGACTCCAGGACTGTGATGGGTGCCCTTGGCGGATGCTGCAAGTCTATGGTGGCCACAGGAACCAGCACAGGGCTTGGCCCAGGGACAGTGGGCAGGGCCCACATGCAAGGAAGCCCCTCCGTGAGGCAGCGCCTGGCCAGGCACCTGCGAGTTGGTAGCTGAACCAAGCAGGGCCTGACTCCCTGGCCACACCCCCCCGGGGACACTGGGCCAGGCAGCAGACCACATGCATGTGGCCCCTGGGATGACCTTGGGACGATGTCCGGGAAGGGTGGGGACCCAGCTGTCACCTGCTTCTCCTCCGCAGGGGAAGAGGGCCTGCTGCACAGGCCGCCTCCCCAGCCGTCCCCGGGGGCCCATGTTGGGGCACTCCAGGCCGCCAGCGGAGGCCCCCCTGCAGCCTGGCACTCGGGGAGCACGGGTGGGGGACAAGGCTGCCCCAGGCCGGGCGCTGCCCTCCAGCTCGGCTTCCTCTGGCTGCGCCTGCTTCCTGCAGTGCCCGGGGCCCGGCCAGGGGCCGCTCTACTCCCTGAATCCACGCCCGACCCAGGCGGCTGCTGGCGTGGCCCAGGGTCCCTGGCCACAGCAAGTGGACCCTCTGGCAGAGGAGGACCCTACCCACCCCAGGCCACCCAGGAGGGCACTGGGGGCTGAGCCTGGGGACCCCAGGGACCACTCCTCCCAGAGGCTCGGCTCTCCCTCGGCCGGGGCTGGAGCAGCGCATTCCCAGCATGATCTGCTGGCCAGCGGCCGAGCTGCCCACGAGGGATGAGGTAATGTCCTGCAGAGGCCGCGCGGAAAGGGCGGGGTGGTCCTGCCTGCAGGGCCTCCCACGGCCAGGGCCTTTCCCAGAGCCCTTGGGAGGGGAGGTGGCCAAGGGCCACTCCAGGCCAGGGCCAGAGGCCTGGCGCCTGTCAGGCACTGTCAGGGCTCAGCGCGGCCTGGGGGCAGGGCCCCACCTGGTCCGTTTCCTCCAGCAGGGCCCAGAGGACCACCCTCCTGGGACTCTGGGGCCAGGGGCAGAGGCCACGTGTCCTGGGGCAGGGTCCATCTGCAGGCTCATTCCAGAAGAGCACCAGAGTCCTGGGTGGATGGGGAGGGGCCTCTGCCCAGAGGCAGGGACGGTCCTGGCCCTGACTGTGTGAATGGGGGTGGGGTTAGGGTTACGGGGAGAGGGGCTCCCGCAGTCACCCTGCGAGGACGATGGCGTCCTCCTTCTGTTGGTCCTCACAGTGTGTCTGCTGTCCTGGGCTGGGCCTAGCAGGCACCTGCCCTCCCTTCACCCAGGGTGGGCCTCGGGCACTGGACCTGCCAAGCTGGACGCAGAGAGGCAGCACTGGGCACCAAGTCCCTCTGCTCCTCCTGCCTCCCCAGGAGTGAGGGCTGCGAGGGGCCCCTGCAGCCTCCCCTCTGCCTGGGAGCAGGGGCCGCTCTGCTGACCTGGCCTGGCCCCAGGGACGGTGTTCCTTCAGAGTGACCCTGGGGAGCCCGGGGGCTGGGAGGGCCTCCGCTGGGCACTCTCTGGGACCCTTGCATCCCCTGGCGAAGCCCCCAGCCGCCCTGCTCACCGGCCCTGGCCCCTGCGGCCGCCCGGCTCCAGAGCACCCCGGGGGTCTGACTCCCCTCTGCTGAGTCCCCCCGAGGCTCACGTGGAAGCACGTGGGGTCACCACCCACTGAGAGGCCTCCACCCCAGTGTGCAGGGGACCTGCCCAAGGACAGCAGGGGTCAAAAGCAGAGGCACCACGGAGCCTGGCTCGTCCCCCTGCCCAGCCACGCGCCTCCCCCTGGACAGACCCCCCATCTCCCCCACTGCTCCTTCCTGCACTGCTCCCTCCTAGCGACCCCCCGCACTGACCCTGCAAGGTGAACAACTGGAAGGTTCTACGGACCAGAAGGTTCTACGGGGATGCCAGGTCCACGGTGGCCCTGTCCACCCTGGGGCTCAGAGCAGCTTTCCAGGAGGGTCTGGACGGAGACCAATATAGTCTCTGGGCTCAGAGAGACCCACGGAGAAAAGGGAGGCACAGGAGAAGGTTGGGCAGGGCAGCGGCCACCCCAGTCCAGCACCTGCCCACCGGCTGTGTCCTGCACCCCTCCCGGGAGTCCACTAGGGCCCGAATGGGAGGACAAAGTCTCCAAGAGCCGGGGGTGGGGTGACCCAGGTACTCACCTCCAGGCACTGACCAGGCACTGACCACACCTTCAGGACTCGCGCAGGGCCCACCGCTAGGGACCGCACCGTGTTCCCCTGCTTATGCCAAGCCCAGTCCCCGGGGGGTGGACACGGGGGAGACTCTAGGGCTGGTTGGACAAGGGTCAGGAGGGTGGGCTGAGCGAGGCCTTGGGGCTGCCGAAGAGGAGACTCCAGAGGACCCACTGGACTCCAGGCCAGGTCCCATCTCTTCTCAGCGTGACCCTCCTGCCTCCCTCTGACAAGACCCTGGGGTGGCGTGGGCACAGGGTGACCCAGGACCCCTCCCACCTCCAGCTCCTCGGGCTGGCCCATCTGTGGGGTCTCTTCACCCTGGAGACCACAGTCCAGCCGGCTCCCTGCTCCCCGCCTGACCTGCCGGCATCGGGACTGGGCTGATGTGGGGCCCCGGGGCCACACTGGGGTTCCGTTTCCCTCATGTGAAGAGAAGCCCTTGAGCAGGATCTGCTGGACATGTTTAAATGGTCCATGTGCTGGGGGTGCTGGGATGATGCAGGAGAAGCTGGGTGCTGGGTGCTAGGTACTGGGGTGCTGGGTGCTGGGTGCTGGGGTGGTGAAGAAACAGAAGGAGAAGGAGACTCTGAGCAGCACAGAGTGGGCACTCGGGAAGCAGGATTCCTTCTAACTTCATGCAAGGCTCTGTCCTTCTTAAGGACGCAGAGGGTCACTGGACTCCAGACACAGCACTCCTGGAAGGGCCACCCAGCAAGGGCACTGCAGCGGGGGAGCTGGGGCCAGGGACCCCGTGTCCTGCCTCGTCCATGGAGACTGGGTGGGGGCCCGTCTCCCCAGCCCCAGCATGGAGTGACCATCGGGCCTTGCTGAGTCAGGGCGATGGCCGGAGCCCTGAGCAGGTGCCGTGGTCACTGTCACCACAAACTCCAGCTGTCCCTCTCCTCCTGGGCCCAGCTCCAGAGGACCTTCCTGGGCCAGGGGCCTGTGCAGGCTGCCTGGACACCCATCCCCCTCCCCGTCCCTGACCACTGCCTGCACAAGGAGCCCAGTGCCACGGGGAGGGACCAGCCTGGCCACACGTGGACATGGTGGGCCAGCCTCCCTGCCCCTGGCTCTCTCTCCACCCTCTGTGGCCTCGTGGGGCAGGGCCTGTGCCGGGCAGGCACCGTGTGGGCTGCTGAGGAGGTCCACTCTGCTCCACTGGGTGAGACCATCTGTCTGGGTGGCTTCCTTGTGGCCAAGGATGTCTGGGCAGCTCCCTGCAAATAGGCCGCGGCCATTCGCTGTGGAGGTGGCCCTGTTTGGGGCCTCTGTCCTGGCCCTGTCTGTCTGGACCCAGAGATCCAGAGACACTCCCCCTGCCCAGGCAGTGTCCTCCCAGCACCCACGGAGGGCCCTGGGGGTCTGCCTGGAGCCCAGGGCTGTGTGGGGACCCCCCTCGGTGAGCCAGGGAGCAGACCGCACTCAGCCTGGCAGACAAGGCCACGGGCTTTGGCCTCGGTCCTGCCCTGGGCTGGCTCCAAGTGGCCACTCACTGGGAACCAGGCCTGGGAAGGCTGGACACCGCTGGACACAGTCCCAGCGTCTTCCCGGCCTGTGACCTCCTGGGCTCTCCAGTGGCCTTCTCTGACCCTGGAGAATGAGCTGGCTCCCCCCAGCAGGATCCAGGGTCACCAGGAGGAGCAGGAGACCTTGGGCAGCCACTTGCCCCAGTGGCCGGTCACCGCCAGAGATTCTGGCCACAAGCCTGCCCTGGCCTGTCGGCACCAACCTTCAGATTCCCAGAGAACCACCCAGAGAGGGACGGCGGTGCCAGGGCCGCGGACACCTGGCTGCCATCTTGGAATCTGGAGCTGGTGACCAGCAGGCTTGGGGCCTCAGGGCCTCAGCGGTCCCATTGCCCCAGGGGACAGAGGGGCCTTGGGTGTGTGGCTTGGGGTGGCTGTAAATATCCCCACCCCAAACCACCACCAGAGTCCCTCACTCCAGAAAGTAGCGGTGGATCCAGAAGCCCCTGGGGGTGGCCCCCGAGGGAGCCCAGGACTCACCCCAGGAGAGCCCAGAACGGGCACAGAGGACACTCAACAGAGGACACTCACCGAGGTGCTGAGAGGCGAGGCGCTGCGTGAGGGAGACGGCGGGCTGGGATGGCCGGCCAGCAGGTCCAGCCAGAGACCCCCCAGGCCAAGAGGAGAGGACCAGGGCCCCCTGCGGCTGCGGCGAAGGACTCGGACCGGTCTGCAGACTGGGGTCCGTAACTGCCAAGCCCCTGGGAGCTGCACCTACCTGGGTCCCAGGAACCCCAGGGCAGAGCTGGGGGCTGGGGCCTGGGGGCAGCTTGCCCGGAAGGGAACACAACGGAGGGGTGGCGGCCCGGGTTCTTCCCTGGTTCCATGTGGATTAGCAGGACAGACCCTGTTCCGGCCCAGCCAGCCGTGGCTGCTCTAGGGTCGGCTGGTGGGTTCTACCTCTGCAGGGCCCTGGGGACACTCTGGGCACAGGGAGTGGGTGCTTCGGTCAGCTCTCGAGCACCTGCGGCGGGCGGGCGGGCACTCGGCTCAAGCCTACCTCGGTGCGGCTCTGGGTAAGGGGCTCCCAGAGTCACTTCTCCAAGGAGACATGACCGTGCCCACAGTGGGGACTCCGGGGATCCCAGTCCGCAGGGGAGACTGAGGCGCAGCCGCACGCGTTCTCCTCCCAGGCCTCGGAGCCGGGAGCTGCACTACTGGGCTGGAGTCTGAGCTCAGGCTGCAGCCGGGCCTCCTGAGGTCCTCCTGCCCGGGCCACTTTGTCCAGCAGCCATGCACAGAGTCTGGGGAGTGGGCTCACTCAGACACATTTTGGAGCCTTCTGCTTGGCCTGGTGGCTTTAGTTTTCTGTCACCGCGGCACAGAGATGCCCTGATGTTGGAGCTAAAACTGGCGCCATTTCCACCAGAGAGGCTTGACTGACCCTTTTCTCCTGCCCTTTATCCGTGCACTTCCTGTGTTCTGAATGGACCGGGGACTTCAAGGGACAGAGGGCTTTGGGCAGCTCTGCCACCCTGGCAGGAGGGGCGGCCGAGCAGCGCTCGTTGGGTACAGGCAGGCCCGGGGCACACTGGAAGGTGGAGCCTGGCTTCCAGGGCGAGGAGGACCTTCCGTACGGCCCTGGCCAGCCTTGAACCGGCGCAGGTCCCTTGGAAAGGCAGGCCCTGCACACATGGGCGGGCGTGGTGCCCGCCCACCCCACCTGGGAGCCAGAACGACACCCGCCCCCGCCGGCAGAGGGCACCCCCAGCTTCCCTGCCCCGGCTGTGAATGGGAGGAGGAGGCACCCGAGTTGGCTTCTGCCCGGGGTCAGGCGTGGCCCTGGACGCTCAGGCCCTGGCCCTGCCCCTCCCTGTGGCAAGTGCTGCAGCCACGTGGGGTGTGGTGGACAAAGGGGGCGGGGCTCCTCTCGGGAGTGGCCAGCCACAGGAAGGGCCTGTGTGTGGCCGGGGACGATCCAGAGCCTGAGGAATGGCGGGAGGCGCTGGGGAGGCCCACGCAGCTTGGCTGGCCACTGCGGGCTGTCCTCCTTCTCTCCCTGGAGGCTCAGGAGCAGGCGCTGGGAGGAGCCCACGGTCCTGCCACCACCGCGGTCCCCGTCTTCCTCGGATGGGTCACAAGGGCTCACGGGTGCTCCTGTGCCCCAGGACCTTTGTGTGTGCCTCTCTTCCAGCCTGGGAGTGTCCCTTCTTCATCTTGTGGGCTTCGGCCCTGGGGCCGCCTGGACGGACGTAGGGGATGGGTCTGAGGATGAAGCCCCAGCGCTGGGCCCAGCTCCTGGCGCAGGGTAGGCCTCGGGGGCCTTGGGAATGAGGGCTGAGGGAGTGAGCGGCGTCGCCCAGGCGGGCCCTGATCACGATGCTCTGCACTTAAACATGGGGCTCCCGGGTCAGTGGCTGTGCGCCAGGGCCCAGGTTCCTGGTCGGGGAAGCGTGGCTGGAGGTCCCCAGGGCTGCAGCGGGGGCTGGACACACGGGGAGGCGGCAGGGTGCTGCCCTCGTCCTGGGGCAGGCTCGGCCTCACTCCCACGTTTCCCTGGCCATGTCCCTCTGGCTGGACACCGACAAGCAGATTCCACATAACGGGACGCTTCAGAGGCAAACGCAGCCAAGCTCTCTTGACAAAGTGCACGGTCAGCACCCGGCAGACACCGAGGGCAGCGCAGGCCGCAGGGGCTCAGGCTCCGGGGGCTGACGGGGACCAGGTTGACCCAGAGGCTCACGGACCCCAGCAACGTGTGTGACAAGTGCCACTGCAGGACCTCCTCGGTGACTGGGTTTGAGTCCTCTTGTGTCCCCAAGTGAAGGACTTACCTGACCTTGACGCTCCACTTACCTGCACCAAGGCCGGGAGCAATTCCGCGTGAAGAGCAGCCCACGGCCGCGAGGAGCAACCTGCCACCCTGGAGGCTCACAAGGTCCCCGGAACACGGAGCGGGCGGAGGCCTCCCGGTGGACACTCCAGCACACAGCCACAGGAAACGGGCAGCAGACCTGAACGTCACCTTGCAGAGGGCGACCTTGTGGCCGACCCCGTGTGGAAAGGGCCCTGTGTGACTGCCATCGAGAAGTTCACATCGAAGCCAAGAGCTAGCCCTCGCTCCGGGGTCTCAATGAAGAGGAGCAAGACCTCAGCCAGGGCTCCGGGAGGCGGCCGTCCCCACCCTCCCAGCGCCTGCGGGGCTAGGTGGGTGCAAACCCTTCAGACACAGTTTTGCAGAATCTGCTCAAGCTGAACCCGCGACCAACCCCCTCAAGGCCACGCTGCACTGCAGACACACGCGGGCTCACCCAAGGGCACGCTGGCTGTTCACAATGGCACCATTTGTAGCAGCTCCAAGCCAGAAACCCGAGTGTCCACCCCCAAGAGACAGCTGAACGAGCTGTGGAATCCTTACCAAGGTGGACACCAGGCTCTGGAGAGTGGACGTGGACAGCTGCCGGGCCCTGCGGGCGTGAGCCTCTCCGACGTGGTCTTGCTGATAGGGACGCCCACGTCAGAATCGGGGCCATGCCAAGATGGGGGCCCAAGAAGACTCTTCCCTCTGGGGCAGGGGCGCCAGGCGGGCCCCAGGGGGTCTGGGCTGTGGCCATGCTGTTTCCTGGTTTGGGGACGGGTGGTGTGCGTGTGACCAGCTGGGGAGAAGCCCCTGACTGTTGCTCAGAAACGGAGCTCTCCCTGGTGACCCACTCCACCCACCAGCAGCTCTACCAGGAAGCCCCCGGGGCCCAGGCCCAACCTGCCAACAGTCACTCAGCCCCAGATGGCTATTGGGATCCTCGCTGCTCGCTTTGTGGCCCGTGAGCAGGTGGCTCGGTGGCCGGGGTCTACCTTTCCCTTGACGGGTAACACCTGAATATGAACCAACAAAAGCCCAGCGCCAGCCCCTGCTCACTGCTCAAGAACCGGTCAGCTTCTCGGCTGAGAAGCTGGGGGACGGATTGGGCAATGATTCCTGGACACTGGAAGAATCTGTCCTCGGTTTTCCGCGTTGGCGCTGGGCGGCTGCAGGGTGACGCACTCCCAAGCTCACCCCTCCTCAGCGTCTCCTCTAGAGCTTGCCCAAGGCTGCGTGGTCAACAAGGCCATCCATCAAGGTTGGCCAATTCCTTGGAGGCAATACTTCTGCCGGGGCCTGTCACAAGCCACCAAAGTCCCTGGACAGGATTAGAAGTCACTGAAGAGTGCCGGGCGGCTGGGTGTGTCTCCATCACGTAGAGAAGGGGTGGTGGCTCAGGGCGCAGACTCTGGTGAAATGCCCTGGGCAGCCCTGGGCCTGGGCCGCTGCACACGATGTTGGATTTTCAACCTGGGCGGGGGTTAGCAGTGTTCCCAGACGTCCTGAGAACCTGTGACCGCTTCCCTGGAGCTGGTCCGAACACACTCCGCCAGGAGGGACTCACCTCTGGGCTGCATGGGCACCTCCAGGTCTCCACTGGTTCAATTCCACGCGGCCAGTCAGTGCTTCCGCAGTCCGCCGGGCAGGGCGGGGGGCGGGCCAGATGTCCCCAGAGTGAGCCCAGGGACTGCAGATGGCCAGGACCCTTCTGATGGGGAACCTGAGGCCAGGGGAAGTGCTGGCCTGGCCTCTTGCTCTTCGGCCCCACAAGAGAACCGGGCAGTGCAGGTGACCCGCAGCCCTGGGCCCCGGGACTTGACTCCTCTCCTCCCCTTCAGCATGGCAGTGGGCCCTGCTCCCCCAGAGGCCAGGTGGCCAGGAGCAAGGGTCCTGCTGATTCCTGTCACCCCTGTACCTGGACACCACAGAGGGACAAGATAGCCAGTGGCCAGGCCCATGGGGCTGGCGTGAAGGGGAAGGGGCCGCAGAGTCGGATAAGAGGATGGGTGGGGGGACCGTGGGGACATGGCATTTGCAGGGGCAGGTGCACAACCCAGATTGAGGGTGGACAGAGAGGAGGTGGCCCATCCAGGGTCCACCAAGGCACGTTCTGGCCACCAGCATAAGAGCACAGCCCGCCCCGGAGGCCAATCCTGCTGGCCAGCGTCCTCCGGCCTGCCCTGCCTCCCGCTAGGGGGGCAGGATGGATGCAGGGGCAGCATCAAAAGCGGTCAGGAGTCGGAGGTGGGTGAGTGACGGCCACGAACCGGGCCTGCCTGGTTGGCTCCTGCTCTGGAGTCTGGGGCTGGGGGACACCTGCTGAGGAAACCCGAGGGGGCCCAGGGCTCAGTGGGCTCCATCTCAAAGCAACAAGGGATGCTGGGAATGCCCCACGTGGCCCAATAACGGAGGCCCAGAGAGGGTGCTGGTCACTCAGTGCACAGCGGAGACGCTAGGTGGCCGACACATACGTGGGACAGAGCGGGGACAGAGCGGGGCCAGGCCAGGGCTGGGCCAGGGTTGGAGGGAGCCCCGAGGGGCCGCGGGGAGATGCCTGGGAGCCGTCTCCTAGCGACGGGCTTCCCGCCGCCCCGCGCGGGCCCCTTGCTCTGGGCACTGCCCACCCTGACACGGACTGCAGGGGCTGTTCATTGCTCTTCTGCATGAATAAGCGCCAGGCCTCCTGCCAATTGTTCCCCTCTTAAAAGGCAGCCCCCGCGAAAGCCCTTTTCAAGTGGGACCGCGCGGTGCCACCCAGGCCGGGCGGGCATTGTTGTGAGCTGGGGTCCCGGCTCCGCGGCTGGGGTCGGGGGCCACACAAAGCATCGCGAGGGAGGCTTCGTGCGGGGCCCCAGCAGCCCCGTTTATGAATCTGCGAAACCTGCGCCACCGACTCCCGAGTGGAGAACCAGTGAGGACGGCGGCCCTGAGGAGGGGCTCTGCGGGAGCAGCCCTGGTCCCTCCTTATACGGCTTCTTTTTTGGGGGGGGGATACCAGGGATGGAACTCAAGGTCACTCAGCCACGGAGCCCCGTCCCCAGCCCCCGACAGGGGCTCGCTGGGTCACTTAGCACCTTGCTGGAGCTGAAGCCGGCTTTGAACTGGAGATCCTCCTGCCTCAGCCTCCCCAGCCGCTGGGATTACAGCATGGGCCACTGTACCTGGCCTTACACTGCTTCTAATGGGCTGAAAAACCCTGGCACCAGTGAACCCAGAGCCCGTCAGGGGCTGGGATGTGCCACTGGCTGGGGGACAGGCTGGTGCCCTGCAGGGGCTGATGCGGGACCCTTGCAGGGGCTCAGGAAATGGTCTGGCTTGAGTGTGCATTTGCACACGCACACGCCCCCCAACACCACCAGCAGCTGCATCCCAGAGCTGCCTGCAGAACTGGCTGCTGGGACCCGCAAGTGGCAGCGCAGGGACAAAGAGCAGGAGCCTGAGGTGCGGGCAGGGAGGCGAGGCCGCCCCTGGCCTCCGGGCCACCAGGAGGAGTCACGGTGGGGGAGGGGCCCACGTCACCTCCCGTTTAGTCCCATGTGGGGCCCACTGGACACGGCCTCTTGGCCTCCCCAGAGCGGTGACCTCTCCAGAGGCCCTCAGCCCAGGGAAGTCAGTGGCCCAGGCTGGTGTCCCCGGAAGGTTGGGGGCTCCCTGGAGAAGGTCTGCCAGCAAGACCCCCTCTGCAGAGACCGTCCTGCTCTAGGGAGCACCCCAGATGGCTCTGGGGGTGGGCTGGCTGCCACCCAGGGGCAGGGTGGCCACCAGAGTCTACCCCTCCTCCCTGCTTTGACATTTTCCACAGCAATTTCTAAAGGCTTCACCGCTTCTCATAGGCCCAGTGGAAACAGGCCCAGACGTCCACAGAGAGCTGCCTCATGCCTGGAAGTTCACAGAAACCACATTCACCCCCACCCCACTGGACGTGCCCTCACGTCCACCAGCAGGCAGACAGTAGAGCCACGCCATGGAATATTACTCAGTGGAAAAAAGGGATAGTGCATGGTACACACAGCAGCCATGAGCCTTGAAATATCGTGCTCAACAGAAGAAGCCAGAACCAAGGAGGAGACACCATTTACTCCATGTATGCAAAGCCCAAGAGCCACCAAGTGACCCTCTGGTGATCCACTAGGAGGGCACCAGGGAACTGTCCAGGTGATGGAAATGTCCTGTGTGGACACAGGTAAGAAGCCATGAGCCTTCGCTTCAGAACTGTCGTTTCACCACATGTAAATGGTACTTGAATTAAAAGAAAAACAGCTCATTATGATGGAAAGATGGACAGGAGGTGGAGACAGGCCTCCAACACCTGGGAGGAAGAACAGATTCGGTCCCATCCTGTGCTGGGTGACCCTCGTGCATTACGCGCCTCTCTGTGCTCCTCTTCCTGCTTCAGGGCATGCTAAGAGGAGATGAGCCCTGGTGGTCAGCCCTCCCTGAAGCCCCCTGGCTCAGTCTCGGTCTCCCACACCACAGGCCCGCCCTTCCTCCAGCCTGGGAGAGAGGAGGCTCCTGCTCCCTCCCCCGGGGGCCTGGGAGGTCAGCGGGCTGGGGGAGGGGTGCTGTGTGAAGGAGCAGCGTCCAGGCGGCTCCCACTGGGTCCACCCCTGCTCTGTGCTTCAGATGACCACGGTTTGCCCCCTGGGCACGGGGCCCTGGGAGCAGGCACTGAATCCTGCACCCACACCCTTCAGGCCCTCCTGCCCTGCACAGGGACAGCCCAGGTCACTGAGGGCCAAGCCAGACCCCGGTCCAGGCCCCTGGGCCCTGGGCGGGTGTCCTCCAGGGGCAGCCGGAGACCTCTCAGCGCCCCTGGTGAATGAGGGCGCCTGCCCCTGCGGCTCCCAGGATCAGACCCAACCACTCAAGTCAGTGTCCCCAGCACTGGCCACGGAGAGTACAAGGCGCCTCATTCAAGACCAGAAGGACCAGGGTTGGTGCGAGGGACGGGCTTGACCCTGTGGGGACACGTGGGCCTGGAGGAGGGCGCGTCCCTCTGTGCCAACCGAAGGAAGCCCTGGCAGCACTCACCACGGGCATCGGAGGGCTCCAGCCTCCCTCCGACCACGGTGGCCGTCCTCTGGGCCAGCGATGGCTGTGGAGGTGGCCACCGGGGGAAGCCCTCGGGGGTGCACTGGAGAACCAGCCGGTCTGGGAGGCTCCAGCCAGGGTCCCCTGCTGGCTCTGAGCAGAGGTGGGGTCCCCAGGAGGGAGCAGGAGGGGCCGGCGGGAGGAGAGGGGGGCGCCCAGCGAGCCCCTGAGGACAGCCAGGCTGGCCGGCAGGTTGGGGACCAGGTGCTGTCCTCAGTGCTGGCGGTGGGTGTGAGGTGGCCCGGGGGCCTGCAGAGCCCGAGGAGCAGCGCGTGCGGTGGGCGCGGGAAGCTGGCTGCCAGTCCAGGGCCGCAGCGGGTCAGGGCGGAGGCCCCAGACGGGGCAAAAGGAAGCCAGAGAGGCGGCTGGGCGGGGGCCCCGGTGCCCTGCCCGTGGCCAGGCCTGCTCCTTCCCGTGCCCGCGGAGGGCCTGGCAGGCTGGCACTACGGTGACGGTGTCCCCTCCCTGTCCTCTGCCTGGCATCGCTGAGCCTGGCCTGGTCTGGTCCCCAGGCAGCCGAGGTGCGGAGCCTGTGTGGGGTGACTCGGGCCGGGCTTTCCTCAACAGCTGCTAAGTGGGTTCCAATCGGCCAGCCGAGGGACGCGGGGACTCTCTCTCCCCAGGGGGTCTGTGGCTGTGGGTGTGAGCCCAGGTGTCCGTGTCAGCTCGCGAGGGTTCACACACGCTGCCCGTGCACCCATGGGCTGATGCCGCAGGCCGGGCACCTCTGGTCACCCCACAGCGTGGGTCGGAGCTAACGCATGGGGCACCTGCCGACGCTCTGGTCACTGCACGGCTGGGACCAGGAATGTGTTCGCAGGATATGTGACCTGGGAACCTGCTGCACTTGCACACGGGCTAGGGCGTCTGAGGGGGCGCAGGGGGCAGGCGTCTGAGGAGGCGCAGGGGGCAGGCGTCTGAGGGGGCGCAGGGGGCAGGCATCTGAGGGGGCGCAGGGGGCAGGCGTCTGAGGGGGTGCAGGGGTGCGCCTGGCGTGAGCTGCAACAGGCTCAGGTCGCTCTGACTCGGGTGTGGCCTGTCCACCCAGGGCTCTGGTGCACGAAGCCTGGTGCCCGGTGGCAACATGAGAGGTGGGGGCCTTGAAGGGCCCTCCTGGTGGGGGTCTGTAGGCCCCTGGGGGATGGCGAGGGCTCTCCTGGGACCCCTGAACGGCCCCTGAGGCTGGCTCGGGTGTGTCCCTTCCTCCCACACGTGCCCCAGCTGTTGGGCTGTTGGGGTGCCACCCACCAGGAGAAGCCCAGACCACGCCTGTGCCTCCCCTTGAACCTGGACTATCCACTAGTAAAGTCACAAACTTGACCTAATGAGACTTGTCATTTTGTTATAGTGACACTCCAGTGGGCAGACAGGGAAAGGATGGGGTGGGAATGGGGCGGGTGGGGAGTGTGAGGGGTGGGTGTCGAGAGGGTGGGAGACAGGAGGAGGGTGGGTGGGTGGGTGAATAAGTGGATGTAAGAATAGATGGGTGGGTGGGTGGGGGGATAGGTGGGTGGGTGGGTGGGTGGGTGGAAGGGGGCATGGGTGAGTGAATGGATGGGAGGGCAGATGGAGAGATGGGTGGTGGATGGGCAGGTGGTGGGTGGGTGGTGGATGGGCAGGTGGTGGGTGGGTGACTGTGTGGGGTCAGCAGAGGACCAGAGGGCAGAGGAGGGTGAAAGCGTGGGTCAGTAGCAGCTCCAGCAGGATCGGTACCTGGGCTCCCGGAGACAGGGGGTTGGCAGGGACTGTCTGGGGATACGAGAGGAGTTCTCCATGTTTCCATTCGGAGAGGAACTCAGAACCTAAGAACATTCCAGTTCCCCATGATATGACGAGTAGCTCCCCCGGGCAGCAGCAGAAGGGCCAGCAAGGCCACGGCCCTCCCGGCCCTCCCAGCCCCAGACCTGCCCAAGGGCCCTGGAGCCCACCAAGGGCCTTCAGCTCCCCCCAGAGCTGCCCCTTTGCCTCTGGCCTCTGCCCTGTGGTGCCCACTGCCAGGTGCCCTGCTCCCCGCTGCCCTTCCTGCCCAGGCTGCCTCCCTTGACCCCTCCCACCACAGTGGAGAGTCTCCCTCTGACCCCTGCTCGGCCCCAGCTCCCAGGTGCTCTGGGTGCCCCCGGGGCTGCCCAGTGCCCTCTCCAGGCAAGACGGGGGGGGGGGGGGGACGAAAGGGCCCGTGTGTGGCTCAGGCCGGCCCCTTCACCTCTCTCCTCGCCTCACTCTGTTGCTTTAAAACCAAGGGTGACAGTGGCAGGTCCCTTGCAGGTCCCCATGAAGATCACCCTTGCTCACTGAGGAAGAGCGGGCACAGGCCTGGCGCAGGGGGTGGCGGACACACGAGCAGGGCCCAAGCAACGTCCTTCTGGGTGCATTTCAACAGAACGCAGGGTGCTCCCTCCAGGGTGCTCGGCCCTGGCACCTGTGGGGTGACCCTTGTGGAGGCGCAGGGGCTGCGGCCAGCTGACCTCTCCTGCCCCCACCCGGAGCTGCTGGGCTGGGTGCTCCCGGCGGGCAGGAGGGCCCAGGGCGCGTAGGCTCCAAAAGCAGGTGCTGGGTCCGCGGCTGAGCTGGGGGTGGCCCCCTGTGGGGGTGGTGCCTCCTGGGACCCCCATGCAGGGAAGGGGGCAGTGAGACGTGCCCCCGACCCACCAAGTCAGAGAAAGAGATTCCAAGAGAGAGCAAGAGAAAGGAGGGACAGAGAGGGGGTCACGTCGGAAACTCAGAGCCAGGGACCCAGGGAGCCAGCGCCCAGGGACACAGCTGGTCCCCTGGCCCCACCCCACCCACAGCCTGCCCACCAACAGGTCATGCTTGCTGGCCTTTGCAGTGGACACAGCTGTCTGGCATCCTGAGAGGCGGGGGAGGCGGGCTCGTTGCCCCCACTGGAAAGGAGGTGGCACCGGCCCAGGAGGTGAGGACTTGCCTGGGCTCCTGGGGCCGTGGAGCTGCTGGGGCCGAGCCCTCTTCACACCGTCAACTTCGTCTGGTGGGGGGTTGGTTTTCTGTAGCTGCAACAAAATACCTGAGACAACAACCTGAAGAAGAAAGGTTCATTTATTTCTGAGGTCTCAGCCCATCGTCCCGTGGCGGTCGCCTTGGGCCTGTGGTGAGGCTGAGCACCACGGCGGGAGCACGGAGTGAGGAGGCCCGTCCCAGCACCCCTCCAGGGCCCAGCCCCGTGACCTGAGCCCCTTCCACTAAGCCCACCTCCTAATAGTGCCACAGGCTGGTGACCAAGCCTTTGGGACACATGGCCTTTGGGTACAAGATGTCGCACAGGATGTGGGACTGGGAGTTGCCTGGCTGGGGTGCTGAGGGCTCCGGGGCCTGAGCTGAGGGGGCCTGGGGACCGCTGCCCTTTCTTGCTGCAGCCCAGGATGGTATGCGGGGAGCCGGCCACAAATCCATGTCCCTGAGGCACTGAGGGCCCGGAGCTCTGCACTGGTGGCAGCAGAGGGGGGTGGGACAGACAGGGACCTCAAGCCACCCCCACCAGAGGGGTTAAACAGAAGAGGCCAGCAACACTGAGCGTGGGTCAGCCTAAGGGCAGCAGGGATGCTCCCACGCCGCTGGCCTCAGTGCCCGAGCCCTGCCCCAGGGCAGAGGGCTGAGAGCAAGGCTGCGGGGCCTGCCAGGGAGCAGCCTCCCCCAGGGCTGCCGTGCGTGGACATGGCGAGGCTCCCCAGCTGGCAGTGAGGAGGCCGGCCCGCCCATCCGCAGGTGTCCAGCTCAAAGCGCAAACTGCTCTATGGGGCAAGGCTGGCGGCTCCCCCAGGGCAGCAATGACCGGAGGGGACACTGGGCTTCTGGGGAGGTGCTGCTGGCTGCTCCTTCTAGCTGTCCTCTCTGCGGCCCGATTCTCTGTGTGTCTCAATGAAGCTTGTGCCAAGTGCCCAACAGCAGGAGCCATGAGGCCTGGGGACAGCTGTGCTGTCTCAGAGCATCTGGGGGCTGGTCACCTGGAGGGACAGTCACTTCCGTCATTACAACTCCAGGGACAGTAGGCCAGCAGGTGGAAGGGCGGGAGGTGAGCAGGGAAACCGGCCAGCGGCCGCCCCTTGACTTTGACTTTTTCCGCCCGTTAGCAACTCTCTTGACTTTTGAGCCACGTTAAATACACGTGAAACCTTATTATTTGACCACTTATCAGCGCACAGTCCCCGGGCCTCCGCCATCACACTGTTGAGCCCCATCAGCAGCAGCACCTTCCCGAATGGACCCTCTGTCCCCACCAAGCAAGGATGTCCCTCTCCCGCCCGGCCACCGGCCGTCTCCATCCCACTTACCCCTGTGGCTCTGACTTGCATCTCCGGATGGCCAGGTCGCAGGCGCCTTCTGTGGGCACCGTGGCCGACTGTGTGTTTCCTTTAAGGAAACCTCTGCTCCTGTCTCTTGGTTTGGATTTCGTTGGGTCTGCACATACCCTGGACGTTCGCTCCTCCGTCGCTGGGCCTCGGCGTCCCGTGCATGGGAACATGAGATGTGTGTGCTCATGAAGATTCTTCCCAGCGTCTTCTTAAAGCTCTGAAGTTCAGGTCTTGGGTCCCTTATGAGTTAGGTTTTGTATAAGAATCCACATTTATCCCCTTTTACATGGAAATCGGTGTTCTCAGTACATTTGTTGAAGAGACTGTTCTGCCCACTGCGTGGTCTCGCCACCCAAGTAAAAATCAACTGGCCGGGGCTGGGGCTGAGGCTCAGGGGCAGAGCTATTGTGTCCGCCTACAACTGACAAAGAGTAAAACAGAAGCCCTGGCCGCAGGTGTGAGAGTGGGCTCCCGGGCTTCCCCTCCCTCTGACTCCGTGTCCTCTGCAGGCCCGGCCCGCGGTTCCCATCGCTCTAGGATTGTGGTCAGTCCTGCCCAGAAACTGCGTGTTGTCTGAGTCGATTGATTTCCAAGTGTTTGTTGTTGTTGTTGTTGTTGTTGTTGTTTGGGTCCCTTGAACCTCATATAAATTTGAGGCTGGGCTTTTCCATTTTGTGCAAAGGGCTCTTGGGGCGCTAGTGGAGGTGTGTGGTCCCCTAGGACACAGCAGTTAGTGTTGGCGCCAAGGTGGGTCTCCCATCCGTGGACACGGGGTGTCCTTCCGTTCACTGAGAGCCTCGTCTCTCCCAGCAGAGTGTCGTAGCTTTCAGGATATACGTCCTCAGCCCCTTGGTTGGATTTATTCTTTATTTGATTCTTTTAAATGGTATTTTAAATATCTTTTTAAATTTCCTTTTCAGATCAGCCATCACTAGAGTGTAGAAAAACACAGAATTTGGCAGGGGTGGGGGTGTAGGAGTTTGACCCAAGGCCTTGGGTATGTAGGCGGGGGCCCCACCACTGAGGTGCACCCCCAGCCCCGGAAACAACTGGTGCTGGGTGCTGGTGTGGCCGGCAGGTCTGTGAAAGCATTCACCTTTCTTATGGATTCTCTGGAATTTTCTATACACAGGACCATGACATCTGTGAATACGTAGGGTTTTTTTGTTGTTTTTTTTTTAATTTTCTACCACTTCTCCAATTTGGAAGGCATCTCTCTCTCTCCTCCCTCCTCCTCTCTCTTTCCCCCTCCCTCCTTCTCTCTCCCTCCCTCACTCCCTCTCTCCCTCCTTCCCTCTCTCTCTCCCTCCCTCTCTCTCCCTCCCTCTCCCTCTCCCTCTCTCCCTCCCTTCCTCTCCCTTTCTCTCCCTCCTTCCTCTTTCTCTTTCCCTCCCTCTCTCTCCCTCCTTCCTCTCCCTCTTTCCCTCCCTCTCTCTCTCCCTCCCACCCTCCCTCTCCCTCTCTCTCCCTCCCTTCCTCCCTCTTTCTCCTTCCCTCCTTCTCTCCCTCCCTCCCTCCCTCCTCCCTCTACCTCCCTCCCTCCCTTCCTCTCCCTCTCTCTCTCCCTCCCTCCCTCTCTCTCCCTCCCTCTCCCTCCCTCCTCCCTCTCTCTCCCTCTCCCTCTCTCTCTCTCCCTCACTCCCTCTCTCTCCCTCTCCCTCTCTCTCTCCCTCCCTCTCTCTCCCTCACTCCCTCTCCCTCTCTCCCTCTCTCTCCCCCTCCCTCCCTCCCTCCCTCCCT
This sequence comes from Callospermophilus lateralis, assembly GCF_048772815.1. Classification (NCBI taxonomy): domain Eukaryota; kingdom Metazoa; phylum Chordata; class Mammalia; order Rodentia; family Sciuridae; genus Callospermophilus; species Callospermophilus lateralis. The sequence continues at coordinate 207,657,541 of NC_135306.1, forward strand.
CCCTCTCTCCCTACCTCTCTCTCTCCCTCCCTCTCCCTCTCTCCCTCCCTCTCTCTTCCTCCCTCCCTCTCTCTCCCTCCCTCTCCCTCCCCCTCCCTCCCTCCTCCCTCTCTCTCTCTCTCCCTCCCTCTCTCTCCCTCACTCCCTCTCTCTCCCTCTCCCTCTCTCTCTCCCTCCCTCTCTCTCCCTCACTCCCTCTCCCTCTCTCCCTCTCTCTCCCCCTCCCTCCCTCCCTCCCTCCCTCCCTCTCTCCCTACCTCTCTCTCTCCCTCCCTCTCCCTCTCTCCCTCCCTCTCTCTTCCTCCCTCCCTCTCTCTCCCTCCCTCTCCCTCCCCCTCCCTCCCTCCCTCTCTCTCCCTCCCTCCCTCTCTCTCCCTCCCTCTCCCTCTCTCTTTCTCTCCCTCCCTTTCTCTCCCTCCCTCCCTCTCTCTCCCTCTCCCTCCCTCCCTCCCTCCCTCTCTCTCCCTCCTCCCTCCTTCCCTCCCTTTCTCTCCCTTTCCCTCCCTCTCTCTCCCTCCTCCCTCCCTCTCTCTCCCTTCCTCAGCAGCTCTGGCCAGGCTTCCCTGAGCCCCACACGCTATGTTGTTCCCTGTCTGGTGGAACAGCTCGGGTCTTTCCACATTAATATGACATTAGCCGTCATCTTGAGCCATTTCCCACTATTTTTGGTTTCTTGGAGTTCTTATCATGAAAGGCGTTGGGTTTTGTTAGACGCCTTTCCCACACCCACCCAGCTGACCACGTGGGCTCTCCCACCTCATGCCATTACAGTGACGTGTCACACGGCTGATTTTCTATGTGGAAACACCTTGCATTCCTGGGTCAGTCCCACTTGGCCATGTTGGATGCAGCACGGGTGGCCGGGGTCCACCTTGCCGGCGTTCGGCCACTCCAGTCCCCACCGCTGCGTCCCGGGGAGCTGGCCCCACACTCCCTCGCTCCCTTCTGATGTAGCCGTCGGGGCCTGGCCAGTCCACCTTTGCTCTGGAGAGAAGAGGCTTGGACTTTACCCACTGCCTCGGCTGGAGTCCCGGCTCCCCCAGGGCCAGGCCAGGCTTGTGCCCACCTGACCAGTCTCCACAGGCCCAGGCACCTCTGCCAGTACTTGCAGGATGACCTTCAGAGGGACCCGTCCCTCTGGACCCCTAGGTGCTCCTCTGAGGGGCGGGGGACCCCTAAAAGGCTCCAGCCCCCCGAATGCTGTCCCCATGTTCCTATGGAGGGCGGCCAACATCAGGGGAAGTGGCCTCTCTTCCTGGGGAGGTGTCGTCCTCCCACTCAGCGTGTCCTGCAGGGCAGGGGCCTCCACCGCAGGGAGGGGCTCATCGCAGCAGGACGCACCTTCCCCAGGCCGTCGGCTCCTTGGGGACAGACCTGTGGCCGTGAGTGCTGGCTCTTTTTCTGGGATTGCCACAAGCTGCCCAGAGCACAGGCCTGGACATTACAGATGGGTCCCTGGGTCCCCTCAGTGGGGCGAGAGCTGTGTATTCCAGACACGTCACCTGCAAAGGGGGACTTCCAGAGGCCAAGGACACCTCCACATGCGTGTCCAGGGCCCGTCCCTGTCTCCCTGGCCTCCAGCAGAGCGCTCCAGATGGCACATCCCAGGGACCCACTCAGCGCCCTGGCAAGGCGCCTGCTACACAGCCGCGCACTCGGCGGGTTATGAAGGCCGCGTTCAGGAGTGGGAGGACCGAGGGGCTCGGCCAGGCCGGGCCCATCAAAGCCAAGGCCTGTGCTCACCACGTGGTCCAGACCAGCTCCTGGGCCGCTGCCCACACGGCCTCCCAGAAGACACCGTGAGCACTGTGTGGCCTCGCCACGGGGTGACCCTTCCTCAAAGCCTGTGTGAGCAGACCCCCCACGTGCCACACGTAAAGCACCCGGCATCCCGCCCGCGCCCTCCGTCCCCCACGGCTGCGACCCTGCCTGGCTGCGGCAGACACCCACTGTTGCTGGGTTCCTCTCGGGCTCCCAAGTTCACGGCTCCCGGTCCCCAGTCCTGGCTGGTGAAGGAAGGAAGGAGAGGACACAGGGACACGGGGGGGGGGGGGGGGGGGCGGGCGTTGTGACAGAGCAGGAGAAACCCCCTCTGGGACCCGTCTGTCTGCAGAAGTGAATAGCCACAAGCCACGCCACCAAGTCCGCTGCAGCGGGCATCTGTAGTCTGTTAGCGGGGCCACCTCCTGCACAGAAATGGGGTGGCTTCTCCTCTCCCCACAGGCTCAGGTGCAGACTCCAGGGTGGGGCCAGACAGCAGGACGTTGGTAGCCCCCCACTCACTGCCTGCAGGCATGTGCCTGGGGCCACAAAAGTGTCTATCCCAATAAGATGTCCCTCGGCCCTCACTGCAGAAGTGACATTA